>NC_134575.1:2280000-2580000 GCF_050947875.1 Dermacentor variabilis | reverse complement strand
ATAGTTGAAGCAGGCCAAAATAATAACGCTGGTGACCTCTGTGTCAGCGGTCCTACTATAAGCATTCGCGATAAAGAACTGCAGTTTCTGAATGGTCATCTCCAACGTGTCTTTGTTGTTTGATAACATGCCGGCATGTACAAAAGATGGCTTAGCGATTCCAAAACAAAACAGTCCAAAATCAGCGTCCGGCTACGCCGTTTGTGTTCCTTCACGTCCGTGTGCGCTGCACAAACTGAGTTTTCGAGATAACCCCCGTCGCTGTTACGTATACATCACGGAGCGCGCACAATTGTGGCCTACAGAAGCAGTGCACCTGGTTTAATATATATATATATATATATATATATATATATATATATATATATATATATATACTGAAGAAAACGTCATATATAATAATTCACCGCTGAGTAAAAAATAATGCTAATAAAGGCCCCTAGATTTATGTGCTGTATTTCTACTCGAGAGACAACAATGACGCAAGGAACAGGGCGGTTTTATGTCGAAATTGACAGCTAAGGAAAGACGAGTATTGGGAGGAGATGCATATAGCAAATATTGTAGTGACATTGATACTTTATTCTAGAAAAGAATAGCAATGAAGCACTCAAGTGACGATTACTTTTTCTTCGCGCCTCCAAAGAACGCCTGAACCCCACGCGTTGTAAGCGTTCTTGCCACGGTGAACGCGTGGCTATTGTGCAGTGAGAAATACAAACGCAGGTGTCAGCCGGCACCGTAGTGTCGATACTGCAATTTCCGGACTGTAGTTCTCACCTGGTTTACGGTACGCAAAGGCCAATTTTAACTGAAAAATAATTACTGTTCTTACATTGCCCGAACCCGGTTGTTGCACTACTGTAGCCATGGTGACCGCGGTTGTAGTAGGACTGAACTGACTTTATAAACTACCGCGTGTGCAACGGAACACCTTGTCAGGCTACGCATTTTAAGCAACGCTAATTTACACACCAATTGTCAGCCGTGTGCTTTCTCCTATTTGCAGAAAACACGTGAGGGAAGAGAATAATACATGTTTGATTGATGACTCGAGGCCTAACTGTGGGAAGCAGGTAAGGGCGACCGGTCCCAGTGTGACACAACGGCGGCAGCCTACAAAATCGAGATAGCTGCGTGTGCTGACGAAACATGAATGCAACCTGCCCGGTGACAACAGAAGCATAGTGTCGGTACAAAATTGTCAGCGACTATGAGAACAAAAATTTTGCATAGCCCGCCACACCCGAAATTTTCACATTTACACTCATAGCCCACAGACTGCATACGGCCATATAGGGTACAATGCAGCCGTGCTGCGTTTTTCTGCGACAACTGCCTCAGATTAATAAAGAGTAGGGTACTCGATTCAAAATTATAATTTTCGCTGTCCAGCCGGTGAATTTGCGAGGCATATCCACATGGAATGAATTTACAGAATGACACCAGTTTGGAGAAATGCGCCATCAAATTGGCCATAAGAATGCACTGTTGCTCCGCTTACCTTATTTAACAAAACGCTATTTTATGCACTGAAGCACGAAAGTAACTGGAACGGCAATGTAATTAGTCTTACACTTTGGAAGATATGTTCAAACTAGTCTAATCCTGGAAATTCATTTCAAGTGGATACGTCTTACAATCTTACCTGCTACAATTCGTAAATTCTAATATGTGTCGTAATGTAATTAATTTGGAAGCTGATTGGCTGGCGAGCTGCACATTTATGCACATTCCGTGCATGCCTCGCATGTCTAACGTTTCTAGCTTACAATAATATAGCGAAAGGCTCTCGGGCGACTTTGTTGTTTTCTTAAGTGAGTTTTTTGTCTCTCAGAATCATTAGCAAGCTCCACCCTTGCTGTTCAAAGTGCTGTCCGAGGCCGTCACAACGCCTGTATACTTTGCCTAGCCCAGTTCACGGCCGCCGGAACTACAAGGCGAGAACAGCTTAGAAATCGTTCTATACTGAGTTACCCACCGCAATCAGCAAAACCCATCTATCGCGGATAAATCAAAGACGTTTTAACGCATTTAGGATTTACGAAATGGGTTGCAGAAATTTTCGAAGCGCGCTGCCGATATGTGCCCAGTGAGATGCCCCGCTTTGTTGTGATCGAGGCGAGCGCATCGTGCACGTTATTGTTGTTTTAAACGCGAGTAGCGGTATGGGCCCTGTGTCGCAGAGAACCCGGTGGCAAAGTCTTTCGATTCGTTCGGGAGCGAAAGCTTCCGCACACATATATAGGACAGTGCTGCCTGTCGACTCTCGACGACTTGACCTTTCGACCCAGCACAAGATGGAAATGCCCCGTGGCTCGTCGCCTTTCGGGTGGGAGAAATGACCACTTCCACCTTTATTTTTGCCATCTATCGCGGATAAATCAAAGAAGTTTTTAGGCATCTAGGGCCCTCTGGGCTGTACCTGTAGGCGATAAGGTAGCCTCGCCGCCTACGGGATTATCTGACTGAACGATGTCGAATGCTCGGTTGCCATAGTCGGAAATTCGAATCCTCCTATAAGAATTTTTTTTTAAAAACCTGGCGATGGTGAGATTGAATTTCACCTCCTCCAATGCACATCTGCAGGCTTGCAGGGACACGTCACACCGGCAAAAGATGCCGAGAGCGAGTGGGGCTATACTAATCCAGGTACAAACAAATTAGAAAGGCTCGCTTAGGTTTAACAAAGACACTCCCTCACCAAAATAGGAATTGGCCTCCCTGGTGCAGTATTCGGCCACTACCTTCCTGATGATTCCTACAATTAAGCTACGGCCCTCAATTCCCAGCAGCTGTAGAGCACCTGACCAAGGCGGTGGTCAGACCTGTAAAGCAGCAGAGTGTGCTAAGAATCTCTGGGTTCGGACAGGCCGCCAATGGAAATTGACCCTGTCAACCTTTAACAGCCGAACTTTCTCGAGTGAGGCTAGCTTAGCAGGACTCTTTGAGGAACTATCGCACATTGTTTGGGGTATCATCGGCCTTAGTGAGGTTAGAAGAACTGATGAGGCTTCTACATTGCTGAATAACGGCCATGTCGTCTGCTATAGAGGTCTCCCAGATAAGAAGCAATACGGGGTGGTATTCCTAATCTACAAGGACATAGCGGGCAACATTGGCGAATTCTACAGCATTATTGAGAGGGTAGCAGCAGTCGTAGTCAAACTTAATAAGAGGTATAGATTAAAGGTAGTACAAGCCTACACTCCAAGATCCAGGTACAACGATGATAAAGTAGATCAGCTTTATAGAGATCTATGTTGAATTAGCGATGAGAAAAGTGAAAACTCAGTATATTGTAGTGATGGGTGACTTCAATGCAAAAGTGGAGAAAAGGCAGGCTGGTGAACAAGCAATGAGCAACTACGGCATTGATTCTCGCAACGCTAGAGGAGAGATGCTGGTAAAATTCGCAGACAGGAATAAGCTGAGAATAATGAACACCTTTTTCAAAAAGTATAGCAACAGAAAGTGCTTATGGAAAAGCCCTAATGGTGAAACAAGGAATGAAATTGATTTCATACTTTCTGCCGATGCCACTATAGTGCAGGATGTAGAAGTGATAGGTAGGGTAAAGTGCAGTGATCATAGGTTAATGAGGGCTAGGATTCACCTCGATTTGAAGAGAGAAAGAGTAAAATTGGTCAAGAAGAAACAAGTCAACATAGAGGCAGTAAGGGTAAAAGCAGACGAATTGAGGCTGGTGCTTGCAAACAAATATGCAGCCTTAGAGCAGAGAGATGAAGATGACATAGAGGTAACAAATGAAACCCTAACTAGGCTGGCTTCAGAGACAGCAATTGAAGTGGGAGGCAAGGCACCAAGGCAACCAGTAGGCAAGCTCTCCCAAGTAACAAAGGACCTAATAAAGAAACGACAAAGAATGAAAGTGTCCAACTCAAGAGATAAGATAGAATTCGCGGAACTGTCAAAACTGATCAACAAGGCAGAAATAAGCGATATTGGAAACTATAACGGGAGAAAGACTGAAGTCGTAAGAAATGGACGCAGCCTGAAATCAGTGAGAAGGAAATTTGGCGTAGGACAAACCAAGATGTATGCACTGAAAGATAAGCAGGGTAATGTCATCAGCAATCTCGAAGGTATAGTAAAAGCAGCGGAAGAATTCTATACTAACCTGTACAGTACCTAGAGAAGACAGGATACCTCCATTAGGTACAGTAAAGAACAGGCAACAGAAACTCCTCCTATAACTAGCGAGGAACTCCTATAACGAGGAAGAGCGGCAGGAGAAGATGGAATAACAGTCCATTTAATTTGAAAATGGAGAAGACATAATGCTTCAAAATTAGCGACTCTATATGCGAAGTGTCTGTCGACCCACAAAAAGGGAGACATTAAAGAATTGAAAAATAATACGCCACTTAGCTTACTGCCAGTATTATACAAAATATTGACACGTGAACTCGTTTATCTTTTACGGGTGAGCGCTTTTACCGTCCACGAAATGTTATTGCTCAGCGCAGGACGCGTCTACATGTATCGGAAGTTTCTAGAATGTTATCGATGCTTCGATCCGCTGTCTGTTGTCACCGAACCTTGGGTAATCTGATTGCATGTATGCGCGACGCGAATGACATAGAACTTTGTGGAAGGCACGCGGGTCCCAGCGATTACTTTGGAACATTCGACGACGGATGTATAAAAGCTGATGCGCTTGACTCGCTGATCACATTTTCGACAGTCACCGACTGTGTGCGCGGCTGTCGCCGTTCTTTGAGTGTAGCCTGTTTTTGAGGGCACAAGTTCGCCCAACAAAACGCTAGTTTCGTCTTTCCCAGTTAGGCTGCTTTCTTCACCGTCGCTACCACGTGACAATATTCACCCAAGTAACCTCCAATAGAATAAGGGCTACACTGGACTTCAGTCAACCAAGAGAACAGGCTGGCTTTAGGAAGGGATACTCTAAAATCGATCACATCCATGTCATTAATCAGGTAATCGAGAAATCCGCAGAGTACAATAAGCCTCTCTATATGGCTTTCATAATTACGAAAAGGCATTTCATTCAGTAGGGATACCAGCAGTCGTAGAGGCATTACGTAATCAAGGAGTACATACCGCTTACGTAAATACCTTGGAAAATATCTTCAGAGATTCCGCAGCTACCGTAATTCTACACAAGTAGGAAGAGACCTGTAAAGAAAGGGGTCAGACAGGGAGACACAATCTCTCCAATGCTATTCACTGCGTGCTTGGAAGAAGTATGCTATGCTATGCTACACGAAAACACGATGAACTTGCGCTACGTGCGTCCACGTCCTGTCCTTCACTTAAAGAAGCGTCAGTGTAACACTAAGCGCAATATAATCATGAATCATGTACTGCACAAAATACAAGGGCGGGAAGAAACGTAGGACAGGGTGCAGAGTGCCAATGTTTGTTGCAAGGAACGCCGCAGAGCATTAATACAAAGGCATACTTTCACATGCTCCACCTTGACGCTGCAAAAAACGAATATCCGGCCACTGTACTGCAACACTAGGTGCAGACGGCTGCCTTTGCTGTAAAAGATTGCAGCCCTAGAGTCCTGTCCAATAGCTCTTTCTGCCGTTCTTCTTGTATTGTGTGCAGGACATCGCTCATTCCCAATACTATTGGCGATTATAACGTACGTTCTAATGTCCACCACTACTTAGAAGGGTGGTCAGCACAAATTACATTTTTGTCTAAGTCGTCTACATTCATTAATCTGAGAGATATCCGTTACAAGATAGGCGGTATGGTGGCAGATGCAACGGTACAAGTTGGGCGCCTTAAATGCTCTGAAGACAATGCTAAAGCATTTGGACTATTTCTTGGCTTTCCTTGCTTGTAAGCTGAAAATAAACGGATACGGACGTGAAACAAATGGCTCCAGTCGCGAGGAAACAATGCGGCGTGCTTTCTCTCCCTCCCGACAGATGGCGATGAAATACCGCACTCTCTAGAACACGCACCTATAAAGCGAGATATAAGAAGGAAGAAGAAGCATGTGCTTGCAACGGTAAAGTTAGGGAAACGATGGAACATGTTTTATTAGAATGTGAATACATCTGTCCAGCGGTCGATTTAGGCACCACTGGCCTCCTTGAAACCCTTGCGTTCGGCGAGAGCAGGGAGAAAGTAAACAAGTCCGCAATAGAGATTAGTAAGAGGCGATTGGAAGATTGGTGGAAGAAAAGTAGAGAAACGACAAAAAACGGAGACATACAAAAGCAAAATTCACAATAAGGGGGCAGGAAATTTGGTTGTGGGAGTTCATCGTGCTTATATTTTTTTAACCTGGTTTGGACATTAAGCAGTATAATAGCAAGAGCTTGGTGGCGCAACCCACCGCCCCGTTCCAAATGGGACGCTCATAACATCCATCCATCCATCCTCTCGATAATCCTGATGCAACCAACCCAGTGTCGAATCCACCTAGCATTTTCCATCGCGTGACATAAAGCTAAGACGAGTACTGTTTAATGAAGTTAACTGATTATTATTGTCATAAATTAATGCGCTTTAATTAGTATACGTTCATACATCCTAAGTCAGAAAACTGTTCTAGCAGTGGCATACGAATGTCCTTTTCAAGTTTGCACTCAACTAGGATGTTTAAAATGTAAGATCTAAGTTACTATATAAAATGATGTTACTGTAACGCTTACAGACCGATGCTCAGCCGCTGCTCTCGCCCTCAAGTTCAAATGGGAACCTCCAAAAGAGCAGTGAGAAGATTGTTTCGCTCTTTATCATGTCTGACTTGAATATCAACATTGCTAACTTTCTATAGTATGATCCTTGCTATGCCCCAAAATATTTTCTAACGTCCGGGAATAACGATTCACGTGGTTCATACATGAAATGGATAGGCAGAATAATAACTTCGGCAAAGACCGCACGCGTAATGCGAAGACGTTGGATCGTTCCCCACCTGCGGCAAGTTGTTTATTCTTCCACTTTCACTGCCATTAACTTATCATTTGTTTAATTCAATTAGTACGTACATGTAATTTCACCTATGTTTTTCTTGGTGTCCTTGTTTGTTGGCTTCTCATGACATGATTAATAAAAATCGGGTCCCTCGGTTATCCCCTTTTTTTCTCGTCCAGGAAAGATATTAAGCACGCATGACATTTAGCTAAAACATAAAAAAATGGAAAGAAGGAATGGAAAGAAGAATGATGGGTGTAACGTTAAGGGATAAGAAAAGAGCAGATTGGGTAAGGGAACAAACGCGAGTTAATGACATCTTAGTTGAAATCAAGAAAAAAGAAATGGGCATGGGCAGGACATGTAATGACGTGGGAAGATAACCGATGGTCATTAAGGGTTACGGACTGGATTCCAAGGGACGGGAAGCGTAGCAGGGGGCGGCAGAAGGCTAGGTGGGCGGATGAGATTAAGAGGTTTGCAGGGACGACAAGGCCACAATTAGTGCATGACCGGGGTAGTTGGAGAAGTATGGGAGAGAGGCCTTTGCCCTGCAGTGGGCGTAACCAGGCTGATGATGATGATAACAAATGAAGTATTGTTGGTCACTGAAAGCATACAAAGACATGAAGACATGCGACAGATTCAACCCCCCTTGTTTGAATCTCCATACTGCGAAGCTTTGTTTAAATGCATAAAGAGCGTTGAAACTTGTGTGATAATTTCTGTGCCATTGCAGTGTCAGTGCAAGGTCATACCGGAGGCCTAAGCCACATCATGCACGTCACAAGCGCTGTCCGTGCGCAGCGCACTTCGCATCTGCTCGGGTGCACGCGCATGCGCTTTGGCGCACCACCCAGGTTACGCAGTGTGACACAATGCTACGGCTGGCGTCGGCACGGCGGAAGGATACTTGCGCCCAGACTGGTATTCCATATTGGCGAGGGGTCCTTGCCACCATTATAGCGGCTCTCGTAAAGATTGACCGGCAACCTGAGCAGCTCGTTTCAGACGTCCCCGCAGGAGGGCCTGACACGAACACCAAACCGTGGGCCGATCCCATCAAGTGCGAGCTGTTCGGCAAGACGACAGAAGTCACGTGCAGTGATTGGTCGAGTCATTGGGTTTACTTTCCAGCTATGCGATACGCCATTGTGGAGGGCTCCTGACTGACTGCAACCGCCTTGGGTTCCTTTAACATGCGCTTAAATTTAAGTGCACCTGCGTTCCTGCACATTGTTACCGCATCAAAATGCGGCCACCATGGCTGGGAATCGAACCTGCAACGACGTAGTCAGCGCCATAGCCTCTGAGCTACCTTGACGGGTCACGTGCAGAGAAAAAGAGCGGCAGTGTAATTATCGATTCCGTTCACATGAAGCAAAAAGAAGCAATGCGAAAGAATCACGTAAACGCTGCTCACGTGCGAGTTGTTTCTTCGTTTTCCGACAGGTGCCGATGTTTCGAGAGGCGCCATTCGAGAAGGTGAATTAACCGCGAAGGCAGCAAGTTGTTCCTGCCGGTCGCCTGAAATATAAGCAAAAGTGAATTTTAGTTAGTCAGTGGGTTGCACGATCGACATAACCGGATAGGCATATCTTATTTTGTTGCAGCGCAAGCTTGACACGGACAACAGAAGGCACATTTGACACACACAGCGCTTTTTTTTTTGTGTCAGATGTGCCTTCTGTTGTCCGTGTCAAGCTTGCGCTATAACAAAATAAGATATGCCGTACCAACAAGCCCCTATTGCTATCCTCATCGGATAGGTATGCCACTTCATGTCTTAAGCGGTCATGAATAAACAAAACAAAATAAACTAGCAAAATAAAAAAGTCACACTCGCTCACTCACTCACTCTCACCCAAATATCCTGCGCGCATATATTATTACTATTCCGTTCGCTGCCTCACGTTCTCTCTTCACTGACTAAGCGGCGCGAATTATTACAACCAATAAGATTAAAAACACTGCTCCATCTGGACCGAGACGAAAGCGACTTTTCAAACAGCGCACGTTGTCCAACTCACTCACAGAAGGGTCGTACGCCTGTTGAGGGCCGCTGAAGTCGAAGCGAGCGACGAATGAAGAAGCCGGGGGCGGTAATTCCAATGTAGCTCATTGGCGACAGAGAGCCCAATATTCAAAGGGCGAAGTTCCACACGTAGAGAAACCGCAATGTTAAAGGAAAACAAGCAGCAGCTTCATCGGCAAAGGAACACTCGCACAGTCCGCGAGCTCCCGCTCCACGCGCACGCTCCGCGCTGACTGAACCAACGTTATCGAGCGCAAGATGCGCGTCAACCACGTACTGCTGGCCAGCCCGCGCTATTTGTCCCTATGTGGGAGGCGAAAAATCCCTAGGGATATCCCCAGCCGGCGTTCCCTAGCCACTGCACACTCTCTTCTCGGTTTCGGTCTCCTCTCAAAGCACCGCGCCGTATTTTCGATGGTACGATGTCGCACAAGCTCTCCGTTTGGCGTACCGCATGAACATGGTGCATATCACTATAAATAATCAGCAGAACCCTTTGAGCGAAGGACTCTGGTATTAATACAATAAACAGAACTTGCTGGAGATTTCTTTTTCATTTTTTACACAACGCAGACAGCGTGTGATTGAAGAAAGAAAGCAGACAACACAACGCTTTGTTCGAACCACCTGGCTTCTTTTTCTCGTCTGCACACTGTCTGCGCAACTATTGCCGTCTGCGCATGACATTGACATAGCGGAAGACCTTGGCTCCAGGCGATCCAGGAGAAAGAAGTGCACCACCACTTCTAGAGAAGGCTGTGCAAAGTCGAATGTTAAAAACGCATGCTTTGTCGCATGCGTAACAATAAATAAATAGCCAAACAATCTATGCAAGTGCACTTAGTCTAGTTGCAACGGAAAAGGCACTACTTTTAATAAATGATATAGATGGTAGTAAATGCTGCCCGAATTAAAAGTTACAACAAAAAGCTTGATAATTTGACGCAGCTTGTGATACAAAACACAATATGCCTTGGAAATGAATAAATGAACTACTTTATTGGAAAACATTAATGTTGACTGGCACGGGGACAAGACTGACGTAAGAGGAAAGCACACAAGAAAATTACTTTCGATAACGTTATCGTCCGTATACAGCTGCATGTCCCGATAGAAACTCATTAGCCAGTTAAAGAGGGAGAGAGGAAAATAGGAGAGCAAAGCCAACGAGGTATAAACCAGAGCCCTGCAATGTGAGAACAGGAAAAGAACTAACAGGGGAGGATAAAGAAAATAAAAATGCGAAGAAAGTAACTGTCTGAATTCACGCTGTGAGGCTCCTGGCAACGATCACAGGGCGCGGTGCTACGCAGTTCTGACGCATAAAGGAGGAAAAGAAAAAGGCAGAGCCGTGGATTTCTAGCCACTTGGTCAATGCGGCTGGGACCAAGAAATCTGCTGACGATGGAGGAGGAACGACAGACGAGTTGGTCGCGCTTGGTCGGGAGCGCTGAAGCGAGAACGCTCACTGAGAAGGCACGCAATCGTTCCTATCATCGGAGTCAACAACGCGCCCGAAACATATTTAAAGCCATATTTTGAAAGTGCCACCAGCTCTGATAGCACAAATTAAATGTACTCTCTACAGAGAGATTTTGAATAGTCAGCGGAAGAACATTTGCTGACATACCAAAGTATAAGAGCTCTGTACCGAATGGGCGTTCTGCAGAGAGTAACAACATGAGCTTAAATTCAAGATTGTTTCAGTATAACTAGTTCTCGGGCGAGTTGGTTAACATTGCATAAATGCATTGTACCGCAGTCAGGACCAAGAGAAAGAGCACATAATGTTCAGAGCGCTCGGGCAGAAGTGTTGTTGGCGCATATTCGCCACCTAGCGGTGACGTATTCACTTGTCTCTGAGCAGAGGGCCTTCAGCATACAGCCTCCGTTCGTCGCTTGCCGAAGGCGCTGTGAGACACAGCTGTGCTTAGTTTATTATTTTTTGGCTAGTATTGAAAGCCTAAACCACATCGCGATCCAAGAGAGAAATGCAAACACGTCGATGTTTTACGAATTCGTCCTTGAACCTCACTGCTCTCTGAATAACGACACTATTTAGTAGTACCACTTAAGTGAATAAGCACGATGTAGTATTTTTATCTTCTTTATTGATTCGTACCTCACACACAAAAGAAACATTATTCAACAAAGACGGTTTGTCTTTCAGTGCGAACGATCGAGAGCTGCAGGTATTCGTGTGTTGAGCTCTTTTTGTGTTTCAGACAAGCATCGTTCAAGAAAACTCCTTTGAAAATGGTCCATGTCTTTGCATATTTCCTTTCTTTTTACCAAAACGCGCACTCGGTGCCTAATTGAAATGGTCAGGCTGCTAAGAGCCTTCTTAGAACTCGAAAAATGATACTCTAGTTGTCTCGTTTATTGAAGCAAAAGCTTCCGACCAATTGGTGCCGCATCACACGAAGAAACACCGGGATAGAGATGTAGAATGTGACGAAATTGATGGCGAAAACCCCCCGTGGCCGTGGCTCGAAGAGAGGCGTGGATCTAGGAAAAGTTATTTCGCGCGCAACCAATCAGGGCGCAGGTCTCGTCGTGACGTCTCTCACGCGGCGGTATAGTGTGTCACGAAAGAATTGTTTTACTGGGAGCGTATGAAGTTCAAGTTACGAAGATCTGTAGAAACAAATAAAGTTTTTACTGGTATGTGAATAGTAGTTTTTCACCTCAAATCAAATACAAATCGAATAGTGTCAGAAGCGAATCGATTCGAATGTCGAATATATCTTCAATAGTTCGTGAATTATCTGCAGTCATCTCTTCATTATTATCAAACAGCTTTCACTTAAAATGTTTGTGATTGCACATTATGAAGCATGTTTAATTAAAACACAAAGGGAGCATTAGGGAGCAACTAAGCAGTTAGTCCGCAAACTTGGTGCTCTTGAAGCGCAGGCGGTCGTGCATTATCGTAAAACATTTTGTGCGCAAACAGACAGAGACGAAGAATAGGAGCAACACAAGGACGAGCGCTTTCCTTCGTCCCTGTCTGTTCGTGCACAAAAAGTTTTAAGATGAATCTGTTCCAACTAGGCCGACTCGCTGTTGTGCATTATCGTATCAAATTTAGAAAAGCAGCAATGTTGCTCAGTGAATGTCCGTCACGATCAAATAAAAATCCATGCCGTCTTCGGCGATGACTAAGGGAAGAGTGGGCATGGACGCACGACAGGAATGATGGCCTCACACATCTTTTTGTTCATTCCACAGGTCAGTTGCCTTTCCATATCAAGACTAAAATCCGGCGATCCACTTATAATCATGCTTCCATGCCCAGAAGCAGTGCTTGGTCCTTTTTGTTCTTTGTTATTGCTTTTGTGCGGTGACGTTGAGAGTAATCCCAGTCCCTCGAGGGAACAACAATCAGATACATTATCTGAAGTTCTGAAAACTTTACGCGATTTGAATCAAAGGTCTAAAAGAATGTAGGATAACCAAAAAGCAATGCTGGACACTATTACAGAGTTAAAAATGCATCAGGAAACGGTGGCGGAAGCGATATCTGAAATTAAAGAAAGACTTGCGACCGTAGAAATTCACACCGGTAATTTTGAAAAATGACAGCATGAACTCAGTGACGTGCGTGAAGCGGTGGGCAGTATAGCAAAGGACGCAGCGTTCCTACGCTCCCGATTGGATGATGCGGAAGACCGCTCTCGTAGGAATAATCTACTTTTTATGGTTTAACGTACATCGCCACCGAGTACACTGTTAAATCGGAGCAAAAGATATTGGACGTTCTAACTAACACTCTAAGCCTCAGAATAACTAGTGACAGCATATCGCGCGCACAGCGTATTGGTAGATTCACTCCAGGGAAGTCACGTCCATTGATAGTAAATTTTGCTGCCTATAAAACGAAGGAAGAAATATTATCGAACCGTCTCATGCTAAAAGAAATGAGTATCTGTGTTAGTGAAGTTTTCGGTCCCGCTACACGTCACGCCAGAAAAAAACTCTTATCGAATACGGAAAAAGTCAGAATGTTAAATTATAGGGTTTTACGTGCCAAAACCACTTTCTGATTATGAGCCACGCCGTAGTGGAGGACTCCGGAAATTTCGACCGCCTGGGGTTCTTTAACGTGCACCTAAATCTAAGTACACGGGTGTTTTCGCATTTCGCCCCCATCAAAATGCGGCCTCCGTGGCCGGGATTCGATCCCGCGACCTCGTGCTCAAAAGTCAGAATGTACCATTTAAATTAAGATATAACAAGCCAGTAATTGGTAGAAAGTGCTATGGATATGACGCCACTGAACAAAAGGTCTATGAATTGAAGCCGTTAAGTAGTACCCCAGATGATGCCGCGGCGCCTGTTCTATCCTTAAGATCAGGCAGCAACGTTCTAACAGCGCGCCCACAGGATAACGCGAGGGGTAGGGACCTCGATCCTATAATATCAAGACTACCGGTTCTTTTTACTAATATTCGTAGCTTCTTACCTAAAAGAAATTATCTCCGTAGCCTAATGAATGATTGTGATGCAGACATAATTGCATTAAGCGAAACGTTGTTGACGAGTAAAGTAACAAACTCTGAGTTGCTCTACTCTAAACGAAAGTATAATGTTTACCGTAGTGATCGCACTAACACATTAGGCGGTGGTGTTTTATTGCTGTTAATAAATGCTTTGACTGTTTCCCTGTAGCCATATCATGTAACATTGAATGTTTATGGTGCTGCATTTCTGTAAGTTTCAAAAAGGTTGTGATCGGTGTTTGTTACCTACCACCATCATCAGCCCCGACATTTTGCGATAGCATGTACGATTGCATGCGCCAGATAAGTGTTCGCTTCCCCGGAGATTATTTATGGGCGATTTTAACGTTCCAAACATTTCCTGGTCAAGCACGTGTCCTTCATTAAATACAACTTCCGTAGACTCGAAGCATTTTGTAGAGATATGTGCTGATTTCAACTTGGTTCAGGTTGTTACTTCCATTACACGTGTAACGAAAACCACATCATCTCTTTTAGATCTCGTTTTAACGTCATCAACAGATATCATATCTAAGGTTACATACGCACCCGGCTTAAGCGATGAGGACGTCTTGAATTTTTTCAATATCCTTGCAATTCTACCGTCCCAAAACAGTATTAAAACCATTCGTGATTATAAAAACGGCAACTTCACCATTATCAACTACGAACTTGCTCTTTTTCTTGAGAATTACCTGCCTAAAGTTGCTGAGCGCTCACTGGATACTAACTGCAATATATTCAAAGAAAAAATCGCCGATCTTGTTAACAAGTTTATTCCGAAGAGGCGCGTTTTTTCGAATAACAATGCTTCATGGTATACTAAATCTTTGAAACGCCTATTTAACAGAAAAAAAAAAGTCATTTTCGCACAGCTAAGCGGATGCAAAGCCTGGCTAAATGGTCTGCTTACAAAGAAGCTGCCTCGGCCTACTCATCTGCGATAAAGAATACAAAAATTATTTTTTTCAATAATACCCTTCCGAACATGCTCATAAATAACCCAAGAAGCTTCTGGAATGTAGTACGGCCTAGTGCATCAAAAATCACATCACTTAGCACGTCTTCCGGCGAGCCTGATGATGAATAATGTTCCTTGGCGCAAGGGCCAGAAATGGTCAAAGAGCGCCATGAAAGTTTTCCGGCGAGCCTATACCTCGGCAGCACTGTGCTACGATTTTAATGTGCTTGTAAAAGCTTTTACTCCTTCAGCACATGATAACGACCTTCCAAGACTATCATGCTGCATTTTTTTTTGTCGCATGGATCCCGTAATTTTTAACTCTACCGGCATAAAAAAAATAATAGACCCTCTTAAACTTACGTCTTCTTGTGGAATAGACGAAATCACGACGAAATTTCTAAAACATACTAGTGAGTGTTCCTCTATCATCTTATAGACCATTGTTTCACAATCGTGCCTGTCTTTATCCTTGCCTCATGTCTGGAAAACAGCAAAGATGATTCCTATCCACAAATCTGGCGAAACTCAAGACCATTTTAACTACAGGCCCATATCGATTACCTCAGTACCGTGAAAAATTATGGAGCACATCATATTTTCTAACCTCGTCAAAATTCTTGAAGAAAATAATTTTTTCTCTAACAGTAACAGATACTCCAGCGACATCCCATACACAAGGGAGAGGCCGACGTTGATAACCGGAGGCATTTGCTATGGATCCCGGCACACACTGGAATGAGCACCCCCAACGAAGCGGCTCACGGCGTTGCTCGAGGCCTGACTCACCGAGCAGCATCGGAGGAAGAGTCCCCGCGGGGTACTGCAAACGTCTGGGCATGGGAGGATCGTATGACCAGTTTTCACGACATCACGGCACACTACCAATTACAAAGACGCATATACGCATTCCCTCACGCTAGGTTAGACAGGACGCAAGCAGTACACTTCAGACAATTACAAACAGACTCTTACAGAAACCCTAGACTCATGCACGCCATGTATCCAGACATGTACACTACAAACAGATGCACATCGTGTGGCGAGGTTGCCACACTAAATCACATGTTATGGGAGTGTCAGGACCTAACAAACACGTCGGGCAGTGCTGACCCCTCCGTCTCTTCCACCGCCAGCCTCCGGTCACGCTGGATGACCGCAATGCTCAGCTCTGACCTGACAGCACAACTCTGGGCCGTCCAGCGAGCCGAGGAAGCCGCTTCGAGACAAGGTCTCGGAACCGCGTCCGCGGCGGGTGCCCAGACCCACTAAAAAGACGCCGGACTCAAATCTTGTTGATTTGAAATAAAAGTTTACGCTCTCTAACAGTCAACATTGCTTTCGCAAATTCTTTTCTTGTGAGACTCAGCTGGTAACTTTCACTAATGACTTACATGTATATCTTGATAGCGGTTTTTTGACTGATTGCAAAATTTTTTTTATTTTTCTAAAGCTTTTGACAAGGTCAAACATGTACTGCTACTACACAAACTAAGCGCACTCAACATTGACCCGGGAGTACTCAGCTGGATCCAATCGTTCCTTTCGTCTCGTTCCCAATTTGTTGTAACTAATGACTCCACATCTAACACGGCTCCAGTTGAATCCGGTGTTCCACAAGGGTCTGTTCTTGGTCCTCTTTTATTTTTAATATATATTAACGATTTACCTGATAACATTTCCTCACAAATTTGTTTATTCACTGACGACTGTGTTATATATCGACAAATAACTAATGCATTTGATATAGCTACCCATCAATCTGATTTAAATAACATATCTAATTGGTGCCTCACTTGGTGCATGGAACTCAACATTAATAAATGCGAATCTATGCCGATTTCTCGTTCTAACACAACTTGCCCTACCTACGCCCTTAATGACTGCCCCCTTCAATCCGTTACATGCTACCGTTATCTTGGCATTCATATAACTAGCGATGTTCCTTGGAAGCAGCATGTACTACAATATGTAATATCTAAAGCTAACCGCTCCTTAGGATACTTAAAGAGAAATTTTTCGCTTGCGCCAGTTTTATTAAAACGGCTGTTGTACACAACATACGTCCGCCTCCAATTAGAATATGCCTCATCCGTTTGGGACCCTCATCAGATCACATTAATTAACGAAATCGAATCAGTGCAAAATCGCTCTGTTCGTTTCATCTTAGCTAACTACCATCGCACTGCTGGTGTTACATTAATGAAGAGCACCCTTCAAATCCCATTGTTATCTATTCGCAGAAAAGAATCGCGCATTTCCCTTTTTCATAACATCTACTACCACAACGCATCTCTGCGCCCTATTTGGATCCAACCTGCGTCTTATTATTGGGCTCGTCGTGACCACGTACATAAAGTTAACGCACCCCATCATAACACCGTTGCGTGCTCACAATCATTCCTTCCTAGGACTTCAGTCGACTGGAATAACCTACCTACATCATAAGTAAGCATCAGAGACCCCAATCGTTTTAAGAATGCGCTAATCAACATAAAATAATGTATAGTGGCAAATGGCATAATTATGTACTTATTCGTGAAGATTGTCTGCTTGCTAAAGGGTACTCTTTCTGTATTTTCCTATTATGTAAGTCTGTTATGAATGCATTACTAGTTTTTTACATATTGCTTTCGTTCCTTGGAAATTCCTTGAAGAAATCCTGTATTTTTTACTCTTGGAATGTATTCTCGCCCCTCCCCTCTGCAATGTACAATTATGTACCTTGAGGGTATCACAAATAAATAAATAAATAAATAAATAAATAAATAAATAAATAAATAAATAAATAAGGGAAAAGAAGGCCGTCTTTGCTCTAGTTAGTTGCAGCCGATGATACCGCTATTGCAGCAAGTACTTTGCAATGAAACGTGTGAGAGGATAAAGGTGTTTCATCAATGCATGCTACCAGAGAATACTTATACCAGAATGTCGTATCTAAACAACATTGTATGGCGCGTGGCCGTGTTTAGCCGGAAAACATTGACTGTCTGAGCGACGGAGCGTGTTCTAGTACGTTATGTTTACCGCGGATGGGATGAAAGTTATCACAGTTTCGCGTTGATTTCATATTTATAGATCATAGTCAACGAGGTGGAGTATTCGACAACTGTTCGTAAAGTATACAGATTTGCGAATAGTGGCTATTAGACTCGAGGGCCGAATTGAATACGACAATATTCGATTCGGTATTCAAATGTTTCAAATATTCGCACATAACTAAAATTTTGAATAATTTTTGAGCAGAAGTGCGCCAATAAATATATTCTGAAATGAGATTTGCTTGTTTTTGTATGTCAGTGATGTGACGGTGCCCAGACATGCAAGTAGGTAGGAATGCAGGAGTACTCTGTTAGAAAGTTTATCACGCGAACTTTGTGCCCCTAAATTGGGACACACATCGCGGAGGACATAGCAGCAAGCGCTGCCCGGAGTCTTCGAGCGGGATGAGACCACTGCGTCTCGCAGGTCCTTACATATGCGCTATCGAATCGTCCAGATGCGCTCGTGGTGAGAACGTAAAATGAGTGAACTGGAGCGATATTTTCCAGCCATGAACTCATTTACTGCGACAGGAGCACAAACTCATAAGTGCTGTTTTTTCGAGAACTATCCCTCATTTGCAACGTCCGCAACGCAATCTTCGTTGGATGCAATGTACTGCACATTGCTACCCTCGAAATTTCAGATGCGCTGGGCGAATTGACATGGCACACTAAACCATGGAAACAATGCAAAATGTCAAAGCTGGGCAACACCAAACTCGAGAAATGTTTGAAGAAAGTTAGTTTCAGAACAACGCCAATTTTCATTTATGCGATGAAACGGAGCTTTTTAAACGGGACAAGAGGAGACGACAGACGCTGGTTATAGTAACCACAATGTTTACTTCTTACAGTGAGAGGCTACTTATTTGTGGTCATCACCAAGTGCGTGAGAGCATGGCGTGTTTATAATTCACACCACACACAAGATATCACCACACTTTCCTCGGCAAAGATGCGATAACTGACTAGCGCAGGTATCACCATACTTGTGGATGGAAAGTGCTTCAAAAATCTCCTGCGTTATTCGTCTCCGATACCTTATAAAAAGGGTGATGCATCTGCTGAAGTCCAGAAAGCGCTTACACGAGCGCACATGGCCAGGCTACAACCTTTAGCGTGTTTGCATGTTCCTGTTATCGACCACTAACGCAGCAGCCCGGGAACTATAAACGTTGGCAATAATTGTTTTAGGTTTGCCCCTTTCCTGGGGCCAAATCGTGATTATCTGGTGTTGAATAGGTTCCCCCCAAAAATAATTTACGCTAATCGCGACATCCTTCTTGGCGAAGGTGGCTACTTGAGGGTAATCTGGGTGAGCATAAAGCTCGTATCCTTTGAGTTTTTGATTTTGTTTTCCTATTTCCTGAATACAGGTAACGTCGGGAGGGATTGGAGCCTATTCTATGTAGTGCGTGAAATTAGCCAATTTATTGCGTAGCGTGCAGCAATTCCATTGCCAGATTTCAATGCGTCCGGTCTTTGTGTTGTTTGCCATATTATCCATGGATATTACTGTCACTATCAGTGTGCTCTATAGCTTTAGGTGTCCTGGTAGGAGCTCCCGGACTTTGACGGACCCTCTTTCGGGGGACGGCTGCGGCTTTTGTGTGCACATCCTCTACCATTCGCTTGAGTTTGTATAGCTCTGAAACATTAGTTACATGTTTTGTGTTAACTTTTCCAGCATTACCGATTGAGCGCTGGAGGCGGTACTTTGTTGCAGTGATGTCTGCGGTGGTGATTTGGAAGTATTGTCCGGATTTGTATGGGTTGCTGTGATGTGCTGTTTGCCATGCGCTTAAAAGCTTCAAACTCGGCTCGTAGCTCGGCTAAATTGTTTCGAAGTATTTTGTTTTCTTCTACTATTATCTTGTACTCTGGGTTTCTTGTGATTGGTGTAGGTGTATTCTTAGCATTGGCAGTGGGAGATGCGACTTGCGCCCAGCTCACCTGATTATTTTGAGGGGTGTTGCATGCCAGTAGGATCCCTGGTGACTTGCTTCTTCGGGCCTCCTTCTTTTTTGTTTGATGTTGCTACTGAGGCACCTTGGGCCGGGATGCCGACCATCTTCTCTGGCCCGGTTGCCCAGAACAAGATCGGCTCCGCGACGGCGAGCGGGTTCTGGAGCGGCTGCGACGATCCATCGCAGGAAGGAACTCCAGCTCGGAGTCCTCGTCTTTGGTGGCGAACTACAGTAGCTGGGTATTTGTTGGTTTCTTTGGCCGTGGTCTTGATATCTGCCTGACTGGCTTTAGTCTTTTGGGACATCTGCGGTCACCCGTTGGATGATCACTCCCACAAGTGGCGCATTTGGGGGTGCACGTGGGTCCATCGGCAGGCTCCCGCACCCCGCACGAGCGGCACACCTGTACGTCGGGCTGTGGACATACGTCGGTGCGGTGTCCCACGGTGCCACAGATACGGCAGAATTGTACCGCATTTCGGTAGGGTGTGCAGAATTTATCCTCCCCACCCCCCAACTAATAATCTCACCTTGGCACTCGGCTTCCGTAGAAGGTGAGCAAAGCACTTTGTGAGTCGCCCATCATTCTTGCGTCGATCAACTCCAGTCCCTGCGTTCGGATACGTAGGTTCGATCGCAGCACGTCAGAAGGGGTGTGTGTTTCTATCCCGTGGATTACTCCAGGCGTCGTGTCTTCTCCTGCTGTAACGTACGCATTGACCGGGTGTTGTCGTCCGTTGATGTTCAAGGATTTAATGGCTTGCATGACCTTGGCCGTATCCCGATTCGGGGTGGATATCACTGCAATGTTGGAACCTGACTTGATTCTTAGAATAAAATTGTTGTCGGTGGTTCTGTCCTGGCACGCCTCCATGACGGCTCTTGCCAGGGCCTGACTGGTAACATTCTTGAGTGGTAGCCCTTAGTGTGGTCTGATGACCACCTGCAGGTCACTCTTCGGTAGCGGCGGAAGACGCTTGAGTCGTGGGCGCCCGGGAGGCGCCACGGGTTTGGATGAGTTGGTAATCGGACCTGATGGCAGTGCGCTTCCTTGCACGGAGTGTCGCTCCTGAGCGAGAATTTTATTTTCCTTCTGGGAAAGAACGCGCTCCCATCCGGCCTCTGTTGTCGTTTCGTTGACCACGGTAGCAATTTGCATGGTGTTGTTGATCGTAGCTACCCTATCGCATTCGTGGAGGAGAAAAAAATGCTGAACCAAATGAGCAAGACAAGTATGTCCCACAAGAAGGCGGCAGCGTCAGTGCAACACCGGAGGAGACGAACGCGTCGTCGGCGTGGACAAGCTGTAGGTCCAGACGAGAGCTGCCCGGCTCCAATTCCGCAGGTCCAGAAGAAGGTAATTGAATCGGCATCGACAGATATCTCCAAACCATTGCTTCAAGCAAGCCGCGCAAGCCCAGAACCGAATGTATGGCCACGCGTAGCTCCGCACACGCGGGTGCACTCATATATCACCATCGGACTCTGTCATCAAAGCCATGCTGCGACAAATAGTTGCCGCCCGGCAGCTGCTACTGCCCGGTTTAAATACGCCAGTGGCGCTAACAGTGGCAAAAATTATGAACGCTATAGACAGTCTCTTCGCTACGCTGCAGTAACTTACACCTCTGCCCGCGAAGATGACTGTGCTGTGCTGTGAAGTGTACACGTACGCATTACACAGAAACATTATGCTGTGCGGCCCTCATCATATTCACCATACCACCACCTTCCTTCCTCTTCACATCCTATCTCTGTTATTCCCCAAACCGCTTTCCCAGCGTGGAGTTGCAGGCTAGAGGTATTTCACTCAGGCCGACCTCTCCACCTTTCTGCCATTAAATATTATCTCTCTCTCTCTCTCTCTCTCTCGTGGTGCGGTGTTGCATCACCCACCTGAGATGCAGTGAAATCCATCTGTTCTTCAAGTCGCGACGTTGTAATAAGTCGGGGGTTCGATGTCGCACCCGGAGTTCTTAAGGCCGCCATGCTCGAGTGCGCGCTCGCCCGCCGGCGCCGGCGCTGCTCCCCTAACTCAAGTTAGGATTAGCAGCTCGCCACGCTCTGAAGGTGGAAAATCGGCCGTAAAACGCCGAAATATGGTCCGACTGACCTGCAGTTAACTCCACAAGCGCCGGACCACTTCTTGCAGATGGTGGTGATCGTTTCGGGCCGGTCCCAGAAGGTGGTCCTCCCGAAAAACCAAACTTGCGTAGCCCGATGTGAGCGCAGTCGTTTCGAACGGCGTCTTCTCAGCGCTGAGGCAAACTGTAAAAAAAATCGACTCGCCATCCGGCCCTGCGAAAGTAGATGTCCAGCGAAGCTGTTGCAAAACGACCACTACAACTGCTGAGGGGGGGGGGGGGTTAGGGGTATGCAATGCTTTACTGGTGGTTCAGATGCATGTTTTCAGCTTGTTCTTTATTGAAACGTATGCTATTCTGTGTGTTGTATAGATGATCTCAATGAATGTATGCTGTTTGGATCGGACCGCTGGTACGATCTGTTGTGAACTCGGCGCTGACGCCCGTGGTTGTACCTGGGTCGCAAGCCCCAAGGGTAGCGTTGGCCTGGCGGCCTGGGGTACAACTGGAAGCATCCGAAGGTCCCGGCAAAGCATGAGTCGACTGGTAACAACGAAACAACTTGTTTATTTTAACATCGCAAAGAGTTGGCGGTCAGGTTTGACCGAAGTAGAGAGACGGGAGAGCACTTCACTCAGCAGAAGAAATCGGAGCCCTCCTTTTGGCGTCCGGGGCAGCTGTTTTTATACTCTCGCAGTTGAGGGCAAGAAGGAACCCCTCAAAAGACGAGCACGTGAATGTACAATGGGCTAATGGTGACGCACACTGTCGTAGCGCTGCCGTAGCACCATGTCGAGCACGATCTCGTAGCACCCTGTTGTAGCGATGCCGTAGCACCATGTCGAGCACGATCTCGTAGCACCCTGTTGTAGCGATGCCGTAGCACCATGTCGAGCACGATCTCGTAGCACCCTGTTGTAGCGCTGCCGGTCGGGCACAATGACTGTAATGAGAGGATGATCCCTGCTTTCGCAGCGCCTGGTTCCGGCACAATGACTGGAATGCGAGGGTGATCCTTTGCGGTCGCATCGCCGCAGTCGCGCCTGGAAACACCTGCCGATGAGCGTTGCGGCGACGACGATCGGGCCAAAATGTCTTCCGCCCCGCCGCAGTCGCGCCGGCAAAACCACGTGTCGCAGGCGAAACGCAACAATGCACGGTTTGCTTCGCTTTGCTGAGCGCTTGTAGCCTCTGCCTAATGGGGGTATGAGCTATTGCTGAAAATGATAGATGCTTTCTTTAGCTTGTTCTCTTTGAAATCAAGAATTGGACGGAAACCCATCGGGTCGGGAACGTACATGACAACAATTAAAACGGACACCGACCATCAAAGTTTATAGAAGTACGACGTTTTTTGTTCATTGAAACGTACGCTATTCTGTGCGTTACATGCTTCATTCCATTGAATGTACGCACTGTTCGCTTCACTTCGCTGAGTGCTTGTAGCTTCTGCATTACGAGGGGGATGCGCCATTGTATTTTTGCTTGCTTAGGTGGGTATTAGCCTTTGATGATGATAATTTTTAAAGCGGAAGCTTTACTAATCGCGTCGAGTCGATCGAGTTTCGCCGTTGCCATCAATATGACCTTGATTTGACCGCACGTGCGCTGTAGCCTTAGCAATGCGCCGCGCCGAGATCCGCCGCCGCCGGCTTGGCGCATGCGCTCTCCGCAGCTGGGTCACCGCTTGACCAGATGACTCTCCGCGCGCCTGGCTAAGAGGAGCGCCGCTCTCGCCTAGTAAGTGCGAGCTTGGCCATGGATGAGAGCGAGGACGGGCCGTCTTCTCTGAACGTTGCGCGGGAATGGGAGGCTTTGAGCCGTCGTCGCCATAAGGCGACGACGGGCGACGAGCCCACCAACTAAATTAATAAATAAATCAAAGAAAGACACTATTGCTTCTCATCGGTCCGTATGCTTCGACGACGGGCTTGACACCTGCAATTATTGTATTGACTCCTCAAATATGTAATAAAAGAAATAAAAAAAAATGAGACAGGACGATTTCACGAACTACTCTGAGCTCAATGTTCTCAAAAAGGTCTTCGGGGTTTTAAAGATATCGTCAATCTCGTTCCTCCCAGCAAGCTTCCTAGCTTCTGCATGGTACTATTATGCGAAAGCGTATCGACACTGCGGAGGGGCCCGAGAAGACGAATCAATCAGATTGAATGGATGCGGCGAAGCAGCAAAAGAAAAGTATTTCAGGGCGACGCAAGAGATCGCTGGGGTAGCGGACAAGCGATAACCCCAGAGAACGCCCCGAGCGTTTCTTTAGTAATAGAAAAAACAGCGAGAAAAAGATAGGGACTGGCTTTTCCCCACGTCACCCGGATGATGATCAAATGGATTCGGAAGGTATGCGGTAGAGCGGGAAGAGTTTCACTGAGATGCCAACGTGTTTACCTTGGGATTCAGCTCCCTGCTCGTCGCGTCCAGTGAGTTCCTTTGCGAAACGGAAGAATGTGGCAAGCATAGAGACGAGGTAGTGGAAATGAAAAAAGAAGTATTTTAATATGGAATTCAATTTTGCTACTGCTAATGATATTACAAAAGCTGGCACATCTTACGTCCAGGGGGAATCGATGATATGCGAAGCAGTGTGCGAGGAGCCTACCAAGTTAATGACACGACCACGAGAGCACCAAGACGTAGGCGGCTGTTTCATGACCTACATGACACGCATGTCATGACATTCATGAGATGACCTACCATTTATGTTCTTCATTCACTCTTGTCATATTATGCCAGTTGTGGTACATACCAAGTCAACGAAACGACCATGAGAGCACCAAGACGTAGACGGCTGTTTCATGACCTACATGACACACATGCCATGATGTCCACGTTGTGACCTACCATTTATGTTTGTCATTCAGTCTTGTTATACATGCCAATCGTGGTAGATACCAAGCTAACGAAACGACTATGAGAGCACCAAGGCGTAGGCGGCTAGATAAATACGTACTCTCAAAGTGGCAAATGTGCGCCAAGGAATGCTTCACGTTTAAAAATTCACTGACGATTGCCATACTCCATAATGGAAAATTTGAGGGCAGCTTTATAGGTGTTTTTATTTTTCGATATATTGGCTACCGGGGACAGTCTGGCTCGGGCGGCACATTGCACACGGAGCGAAGTGTGGCGCGACAGCCTCGCTAATCGGGAGATCGCGAGAGGCAGCGCATGTGTGACGCGTGGGCGCGATTCATACCAGCCGCTGCAGACAGACCTCCGCTCATGCAGCGCTTTGTTTCCATATGTGGTAACGGTGAACGCGCTCGCCACATGCCATCGGTGAACAGACGACGGCGCGCTACTCTGGCGCCATCTCGTAGCAGTCGTCGTCGCAGAGCCCGTCTTGCACGGCCCAACGCTTCACGCTTTCGCCATATCTTCCTCCGCTTTCCTCAACGCACTCCCTTCGCTATCGCCGGCTTTCATCCGCCACATTCTCGTTTGCTCTTGCATCCTTCACCGTCCTCGTTAGCTCGCTTACGCCGAGGAACGCGTGCTTAAGAGCTGCCCTCTAAAATTTCTGCAGAACCCACCTCACAATGACTGTCGACGGTAATGTGTTAGCTTTAAATCAGTATATTGACACAACGTATTGCCACAGCAGAAACACGTTATCTACGAGGCTTGTACTGCAGCGGGACACCTCTTTCGCGCTTCTCTGAGAACACTAGGTGCCATCCGATGTCTATAGTCCCGCCACCGCGAAGCCTGCTCGTGGCCTCCGAAATGCCTGGCGCACCGGCGCGTGCCAACGCAGACAAACGCGTCGTGCTGCAACCGGAAGCCTCTCTCGCGCTTCTTTTTGGACACGCTGTGCCCTCTAGTAGCACTGCCGAGAAGTCCGCGCGTGACCTTTGAGATGAGAAGCATGCCGCACCGTTGCCTGCGAACGCTGAGTATTGTTCGCGCGCTTGCTGTCTGCTCAGTGTCGCATACTCAGTGACCGAAGTTGGCGAGAGGTAAATTGAAGAGCGGCCCATGCCCAGTCTATTCATGGTGCAGCTCGCTAAAGTGCTGGCGTGAAGTCGTTCGCTAAAAAGCGAAACGTACCCAATCTAATTGTGGCGCAGCCTACTAGTGCGTCGAGTCGCTCCCCTTGAGGAACCCTTGTGACTTGGATTAGATTCCGCTCGACATCGGAGAAATCGAAGGGACCTTTTTCGTCATTGTAGAGCGGCACATTTCAAGTGACACATACCTAGTTACCTAAGTTGGCGTCAACGACGTTCATTGAAGATGGACACACAACTACTGGCACAAATCCACTGACCCAAGTTGCCAACAAATTATTCGAACAGCGGTACCTAACAAGTCACGAGTCTATAGCGGCCCACGTACACATTTCCACATACTCAGTGACTCAAGTGGGTCCGATGGTTGGTTTCGAACCCTGGTACGTCCGGCCAGCAGCCCGATACGCTACCTATTTTACCAACCAGTGCCCCAGTTAGGTGGGCAATCGGTTAGATACAAACGTACTAACACAGATATATACATAGGTGGCTCCCGGAAAGGGCGCCAATTACCCTAAGGATGAACGCAATAATAATATTAATAGTAAAGGGGCCATTCAGTTGCTTCCCGATAACTGTATTAGAAAGAAAGTGGATAGTGCGTCTAACTGGGCTCAGTACTTTGTAAGGAATGGTACGTTGAAATTCAAATACAACGTTCTCTTTGAATCGTTTAGTTTAGTTAAGCATGCGCGATAGCTTTCATTTGCGGACAAATGTCGTCCACCTTTTCCCTTTGCGTAAGCAGTGCTAACTGAGCAGTGGTACAAAAGCTTTTTCTTCGGTGCAGTTTGACAACGTTTCTAGGATGAATCAATACGTAAAGCTGCCTCCTGTACTTCAATTTCAGTCATACCGCATCTGCACGAGCAGATCCGCGCAAATTGTTAGTGAAACAAACAATTTTATGCGGATGATGTAACATTTATTTCATTCTTTTATTGTCCGTTTAGAGCGGTGACCGATCCCAAGCCACAGCGGTGGCATGATTCCGTGCCAGCCAATGATGCAGGGCAATGGAAAGGAATAAAAAGAACTAAATAAATTATCGGCACAACAGGTATCGCTCCGCTTCTTTTCGATTTACTAGCCGTGTAGGGAACCAGGCACCCATTTATTTGACCTCCTTACAAACAGATCTTCCAACGCTTAAAGAAAAACGGAAAAGAACCCAGAAGCAAGAAATAAAGGAGCACGAGCCAGCGTCATGAACGCGCGAGGCGCGGCTGTGACGTGGCGTCGTAGCCAAAGTGAACTTTGGTGTCGTCTTAAGCATGAAATGCTTTTAGCGCCCGTTGTCGGCCACCTTCAAGAGACCTTGAGCCGAAATCCAGAGCCGTTATCCGGGCACTCAAGACTAAAATGGGACGAGAACGAAACGAGAACATCCTAGTAACCAATCAAAACTTAAAATCTGCGCTTTCTGGCCCTCAACCCCTTGTACAGGACCGAATAATAGATGCGATAGTTACTGCCCGAGCAAATTGCAAAAAAAAAATTGCTTCCGATTTCTTCTTGATGTTTGTTCACGATATCACTTGATCAAGCTATATCTTCTTGTATGCTGAAGTTTAATTTGTCCTTTCCAATAGCTATGTTCAAAAGACAGATACAGTGCACCATACACATGATTGTCATCTTCTGGCGCTGAGACAGGGTTGCCTGTGTTCTTTTCAACGCCAGCGATCCATGAGTTCCGCGGCGCGGGTTTTACGCCTCCTCTTTCGAAAGATAGCGCCACGCTGCCTGACACGGCCGGCAGTGTCCGGCGTGCTGCGGATGGTTGTGAGCAATCTTCGTAATTACTCCAAGCAATCTGCTTTGCCGGTAGCCATTATATACATCTACTCTCGATTACGGGAGAGCCAGCATATTTTGTTCTGCTACAGACGCCACTGGCTTTTCCTTCAAGGGGCCATTTGACGCTTTCGCACGTCAATAATGAAAGTGGACAGGCAAGGTAGAATGCCGGAATTAAAGTGTATTATTCTTTTGAAACATATGACAGCAAGTCACGTGGCGACCGAGAAGGACATATCTTGGCGCATGCATGCAGAGCAGGGCGAAAAATCTTGGCACATTTTATTGACACCTACCAATTACGCAAAGATCGAAACCGCTTGTCGAGGTCACCAGGTTGATTTTTTTTTCTCAAAGAACTAGAAAGCTGTGGGTAAGCACTTTTCTGACTCATTTAATATCTGAACGCTTATGTATTAGTGGGCAGAGGAGTACGCATTTGGGCTGGTTGTTTCATTATTACGAGCAGAAAAATGCGATAAACGACAGGACGTAGATGGGGATGGTGGAAAGCATTTATTAAGAAAGAGAGGAGAGGACTCACACAGGAGCCCTACATACTAGGTGGAGTCCCTAGTCCGGGACCCCATTGGTCGAAGCCGCTAGCCTGGCCCTCTTGACCAAGGCCTTTTGGGCCTGAAGGTCTGAGCAACCAAGCAGGGCCGCCTCCCAGTCCTCTCGGGTAGGGTTGGGGTGGGGGGTGAGCGCCGAATTTTGCTGGCAGGCCCACACCATGTGATAAGTGTCAGCCACCTCGCCAGAGTGTTGGCACCTGCCAGTGATCGCAGGATCAAAATGTTTCATTACTGCCGGGCACAGCATTGTGTTCGTGTATAAGCGAAGTAGAACGCGTTCGTTCGCTTTCCCCAGTCCTTTAGCCGGGGCTGGGTACCGGCGATGGCTATCCTTATAATAGGTAGAAATGTCTTTGAAAGTTAAGAGAATTCCGCCTTCTTGTTCCAGGATCTCAGGGGCCAAAGGGGACGCCCGGTAAGTGAGTGCTCGGGCTGCCGCATCAGCAGCTTCATTCCCTTGAAGGCCCTGATGGCCAGGAGTCCAAACTATACAGCGGGGGGTTGGATCGACATCCTTGCTGCAGTTTCTCAGTATTCGCTCGGCCAATAGGGTGACCCAACCAGCCTCGTAATTACGGCACGCGCCACGCGAATCCGTAATGATATATTTAGAATTAGAGTCCGAGGTAGCTATGGCGATGGCTACCTCTTCTGCTTCTGTTGTACCTGGTGCACGAAAGGTGAGCCCATCCACCTGTGTTCCCTGATGTATGACTGCTGCTGCATACCATCCCCCGTGGCTTGGCCCAGCGACATCTACAGAGTAAACTCCATGTTTGTTGCCATAGTCACGCTCCAAAGCTTCCGCCCTAGCTTGGCGGCGTCCAATATGGTCTTCTCTATCCATCTTGGTTGGAAGAGGTCGAACTCGGATGACGCGTCTCCATAGTTCTGGCACTCTGACTCTTTCTTGTATGTGAAAGTCGTGTTGGATGTGTATTCGAGCCAGAAGTAGTCGGACCGATCGTGTTTGGGCTAACCTTGTGTATTGATTTGTTAGATGAGCTTCTTCGGGCTCCTGGAAGGTGTTGACCATTCCTAGATCGAGAAGTCGTCCGTTAGAAGTGGATACCGGGAGATCAAGAGCCCTTTTCATCATCTTGCGAAGGATAACCTCTACCCTGTCTTCATCGCGCTTCCGCAAGTGGAGGTAGGGTACTGAATACAGGAGGCGGCTAGTTACGAAAGCGTGAGCGAGCCGCACCGCGTCTTTGCTTCGTAACCCTCCTCTTTTATTGGAGACACGGCGGACCATTCGACCCACCTGGTCTCCAATCTTCCGGAGCTTTTCAAGTGTTGTGTCGACCTTTCGCTGATGGTGTACGAAGAGTCCCAGAATTCTAATCTCCTTAGACTCGTGGATGGGGCCACTGCCGAGGGATAAGTGGATGTTTGTATTATCCTTAGGGGAAGCCCTAAGGTGAACAAATTCTGACTTTGCTGGTGCACATTGGAGGCCGCAGTGCTCCGCGTAGCGATCCACTACCCGTGCTGCTGCTTGCAGGCTCTCCTCCATGTGCCCTAAGTTGCCTTCGGTGGCCCAGATCGTGATATCATCAGCATACAGCGCATGCCGTATGCCGACAATATCATTCAACTGTGCCGGGAGGTGTAGCATAGCTAAATTGAAGAGCAGTGGGGACAACACCGCGCCTTGTGGCGTGCCCCGCGTGCCCATTTGATAGGGTCCATGTTCGTTGTCTTGAATACGGATCAGTGCAGCCCGATCTGTCAAGAAATCCTTTATGTAATTGAAAGTGTTGCGGCCGCAGTGTGTCTCACTGAGGTGACTCAGTATGACGCTGTGTTTGACGTTATCGAAAGCACCCTTCAAGTCCAAGGCTAAGATAACCTTGTCATTATGAGGGTGCTCTATAGGCTGTATTACATCTCTGTTAAGTTGGAGCAGGATGTCCTGCGCTGACTTGTGGGGGCGAAAGCCGAACATCGTGTCCGAGAAGGTGTTACGGTGTTCCAAATATTCTGAGAGTCTATCGCGCACCATCGTTTCCATCAGTTTGCCCACACACAGTGTGAGCGAGATAGGTCTTAAGTTGTCTGTGTTGATTGCCTTGCCTGATTTAGGAATGAATGTAACCAGTGCTGTCTTCCAATCTAAGGGAACCGGTTTTTCCCCTTTCCAAATTGCGTTATTGTATTCGAGCAGGGCTTCATATGCCTGGTCAGGGAGGTTGGCCAGCAGTGTAACTGTGACCTTGTCCCTACCTGGCGCCGGGCCCCTGCGCATCTTGGCCAGAGCCGCCTTGAGGTCGTAGAGTTGGAACGGTTGGTCCAACTCCGGATTATCTTTGCCTGCATAAAGATATTCCGTGCCTTTGGGGTCCTGTTTCTGGCACAAGTACTTGTCCCGTAATGTCTCGGCCAGGTGTGTTGTGATGCCTTTGAAGTTGTGGAGTGCACGTTGTAAATGTCTTTGTGTTTCTCCTCTTGATTGTGAGGGGTCAATCAGATGGCGGAAAAGTCTCCATGTGTTCTTACCAGACATTTGTGTAGCTGCTGTGTTGCACCGGTCTACCCAGTTAGTGTCAGCCAGGTGAGAGGCATATTCCGCGGCCTTTTGGGTGAGCTCTACAATTCGTCTTTTGAGGGTACGGTTGTGTTTCTGTCTATGCCAGCGTTTGGTAAGACTGCGGCGGGCTTCCCAGAGGTGGAGTAGATGGTTATCCACAGCTGGGCAGTCCTCCGTTGTCTGGATGTGCTTCTCGTGTTGTTTGAGGGTTGAGGTACGAGTGTTCGTGCCCATGCTTCATATCCATGTTCAAAGAGATCGGTGGCTGGTAAGGACTTACGGAATGCTTGCCAGTTTGGGAGTCGAGCGTGAATAAGTGGCCGCTTTAGAGGTCGTACATGTAATAATGTATTAATGATACAATGGTCACTGCCGAGAGTGTCCTCCATGTTGTGCCATTCGATGTTTTGTACGTGTTTGGAAAGCGTCAGGTCAGGGCACGTGTCCCTGGTAACGGAATTCCACATACGCGTAGGGTATGCCGGGTCGGTTTGCAGTGTGATGCCTAGCGTTGAGATAAGCTCCGCTAGCTTACGCCCACGTGCTTCTTCCTTCCTGTAACCCCATAGTTGACTGGGAGCATTGAAATCGCCCACAATCAAGAATGGGTCTCGACCCGCTATCTTCAGCGCCCGACTAAAGATGTCAGAGAAATTAACGTGTTTGAGTTTGTGCGGACAATAGATGTTAAGAATATGCACTGATGAGTCAGAGCGCCGCAGGGGAAGCACAGTGACCATTGTGTACGAGTAGGACAGATTAATGTCTAGATCCACTTCCTGTGCCGTGTACGATTTGTGTAGAAGAATACAGGTGGATGGGTCTTTCTGGAATGTGTTGTAGCCCGACATTTTGGCAGATGCACCAGGTTCTTGCAGAGCCACAATGGCTGCTAGGAATTCAAGAGTTTCGAGGTAGAGGCTGAAGTGTGCTCTTTTATGCCGATCACGGAATCCTCTACAATTCCACTGTATTAACGATAAAGGTTCCCGTTTTGGTTTTCGAGGTGACCGATTAGTCTCCTGAGCCATGTTGCTGACTCGAGGTTGGTTGGTCTAACCCGCCCACTGCCGCAACTGCTCCGGCACTTTGCAAAGCTGCTAGGGGGGAATCAACATTTTCATCGTCATCGACAGACCGAAACATTTTTGATGGGCGGCTCACCTCCTTGACAGGTCCTGGGCGCCTAAACAATTTTGGACTGGCTTGGATCCAGGCCTTGATGTTTTGCGTTACTTGTACCGTCGCCTGTTGAGTTATAGTGGCTGCAATTTGTTGCAACCTAGCTTGAATGGCCTCCGCAATCAGACCGGGAAGCTGGGCCACTTGTTCGGCCATGGTTTGCTCAAGCGCCGTTATGCGGCTTTCCAAGTTAGCGATTACAGGGGAGCGTGACATCGGAGCAAAGCTCGAGCACACAGATGCCGAGTCGTCCCCCTCATCCATTGTTCCTGGAACAAGCGGCTCTGCCCTACCCTCTTTTAGTGCATTGAGTTTAGTTGCCAGCTGCGCGTTCTGACTTCTGAGAGTTTATAATTCTTTTCTCAGCTCCAGTACCATGGGGGTGGGGGAGGGTTGAGAGGAAGTAGAGGTGACCCCCGCCCAGTTGCTCCCCTGGATTGCAGTAGGGTTGTTGCCAAGCGGTGAAAAATCCTCGGCCTTGAAGGCTGACGGCTTGGCACTGGTCCCGGACTTTACATGTTGGCTCTGAGAAGGTTGCTTTTTGTTGGCTTGCCCGGACTTGCCCGTCTTCTTGTTGGTCGGGGTTACGTGGTCCTGCTGGGTGACGTGTCCCTTCTTGCCCGTCTTCAGTGGTTGACCCCTTTGTTGCTGGGTAGGTTGTCCCGGTCGCTGTAGCTTCCGAAACTTGCCTACACAATCTCTGGAGCCAGTGAGGTGGGCCCCTCCGCAGATCATGCATGTCGGGGTGCACTCGTGTTCTGCCAGGCCTTGGTTCGAAGTTCCAACGAGTTGACCGCAGTAGCCACACAGTCCTACGACTGGGTGGGGACAATTGTCCACGCGGTGCCCCATCGTGCCACATATGTAGCAGGCGGGAATCGTCTTTTTGTACTCCCTGACCGGGGTGCACTCGCAGTTGTAGTGTATGTAACGCGGTAACCGCCGGCCCACGAAGGCCACCACCGCCACATTGGATGCACCAAGTTTCCGTATGAAGGCAATATCGCCCTCTCGCCATTCGAGCTTAGCCTTTAGGGATGCGGAGGTCTCGTCAGCCCGTACACTGACCACACCTCGGCACACTTCACCATTTAGTTTCACATGACTCCGAAAGGGGAAGGAGCGTTCACCCACTTTCAAGTCAAATTCCTTGGCAAGCTTGTCCGCTGCTTTCAGCACTTGTGTTCCACAGACGATCAGATTTTGGTCCCAGACCGGCCAGACGTTGAGAGCAGCTCCTGCCGCCCCACCCACATAGTGGGCCACTGCCGCTCCCACTTCTCCATGCCGAAAGGCCGTCTTCAGGTCCAGGGTCACACGCGGCTTGAGTACCACGATGAGATCCTCCGAATTCATTCTTGGCGTCTGCTTCGGGCGCCAGGTGGTTGCCGTCTTCTTGTTCAGCGGTAGCGCAACGCGAGCGTTGCCGGGCTTGCCGTGGTGGCTGGGAATCCTAGCAGCCGTGTTTGACGTGGGCGACGCAGCTGCGGCGTCGCTCTTTGTAGCCGTCTTGTTCTGCTGGCGTCTCCGGCGGAGATTCACCATCATGGAAAGACACTCATCTTCTGTGGGTGGCAGGTCCTCGTCTTGGCCATGAGTCTCGATTTCTGCCCAGACCATGGTGGTAGGGTCGTATCCAGCCGTCTTGGTGGTCGCCATCGGCCGGTAAGTCCCGGGGAAACCCCGGCGCCGACAGAGTCAAAGCTAACCCTCTTGAGGGTTAGCTATCCGCGGCGTGACGAAAGTAACAAATTGTCGTAGAATGTCCAAATTTTGGCCCACTTGTACAAGACGGTTGTCGACAGGTTCCTCGTGATGTTGGAGATCCAGTAGTATCAAATTCAGGAGGGTCACATCCGAAGTTCCACGGGTCCTGTCAAAAGTTGACGGAGCCGATGCGCCGCGCGGCCGATGCGAGACGCCTACGGCCCAGATGGGGACGCAGACCACAGCGTTGTGGTCCGTGCCCCTCCCTTCGTCCTGTCGTTTAGCACTGTTTTCTGCTGGTATTAATGTGAATTTTTAGTGTGAATGGCATTCTTAGGCTGCTACAGCCATTGTGAGTCTGCTGTCTGTCTGCCTGACTGACCTCCGAACCAGTGGTCCTAGTCGTCTAACAGTTCCGGCAACTATCTATGTGTTCGGGGTTGGGATGCAATCGGGGTTGCTGCATCGCCATCATTCTAGCTTTGTCATCCGGCTGTCATGAGGCCATCCTAATCACGTCAGTGTTGTCAAACAGTCATCGTCACGGTGCCGTTTTATCATTGTCATCCCTTCGGTAATGTCAATATCATTGTCGCCACGCCATAGCTGTAATACCGTCTTCGTCGTTCGATCATCGTCAATCTTTCTCTGTTATTGTATTATAATAATGCTGTCGTCATGTAATCATGATTATGCCGCCCTTAATATGACGTCATCGTTAGACAGTTGCTACCATGCGCCCATTTGTGGGGTCGCCGTCGTAATGCCGTCTTGGTTGTGCCATAATCATCATTCTAGCTTCGTCGTCCGACTCTCGTCAAGCCGTCGTCGTCATGTCATCATCATCATACAGGTTTAGTGATACAGTCATCGTCACGCCATTTCCATCATACACTCGTCGTTATCCCATTGTCATCGTGCCGCTGTCATGTCACCGTCGTCAATGCACAGTCGTCATACAGTCGCCATCGTGCATTCGTTGTGATACCATCGTCGGGATGATGTCGCGTTGATTCCATCACCATCATTATAGCTTCAGCATTCGACTTGCGTCATGCCTTGGTCATCGTACCGTTGCTGTCATGGCATCGTCGTTACGCTGTCACCTCTTTCGTCGATCCATCGACGTCATGCCTTATTCGTCATTCTATCGTAATCACGCTGTCACCATTCAATCGTGATTATGCTGTCGTTGTCATGCCATCGTAATCATTGCCTCGCCGTCAAACAGACGGTATCATGCATCAGTCGTCATACCGTCATCGTCATGCCATCTCGGTCGTGCCGTCCTCAACATTCCCGCTTCTTCGTCTGGTTGTCGTCATACCGTCGTTGTCAAGCCATCGTCGTCATCTCATTGTTGTTGTGTCATCGTCGTCATGTAGGCATCGTTACACCATCGTCATAACTGAAGAATCGGCGTCTCATTGACGTATAACGACGACTACATGACGCCTTTCTCGTTCAATCAATATGATTCCTTCTTCATCATGCTATCGTCTCTGCACCAGCATCATACCGTTGTCGTCATGGCTCCATGCTCAGAAGCGACCTTTGAAAGCGAGGGCCGTTGCAAAGTGAGGCGACATCGCAGTGTGTGGCATATAGCAGAAGCAACGAAAGTCGCAGAATTACCAAGACTCGTGTCAAATAAACGTCACTTCAGGAATACGTTCCGTCACTAAATTACTTCAATGCTATTGGCATTACTGTCGACAGTCCTCCTGAGATGAGTTCTGCCGAAATTTTTTCAGCCGTGTTTTTTCCGAAAAGCTCCGGAGACTTCTCTACATTTTTTCTTTGTAAAGTCTGAGAACGACTGACATCATTTCTTTAACGATCGGCGTGTTGGCATTTCATTACGTCGAAAGGCCGCGCGGCACAAAGGGAGCGATAAATGGCCTTCTGGCAGCATTCGAACTCATGAGCGCTCAGCTGCGAGCTCGGTGTTTCAGCCGCTGCGCGACTGCAGTTCTTCTGCTTAAGAGGAAGCTTAAGATTGGTCTCAACTACGCTTCACCTATTCACACATGCGTGAATCGCAGAAATGCTCTCGTTAGTCAGCTGCTGAGCCATTCTAAATTAGGTTTGCTGAATTCAAGACAAAACTAAATTATACCGACTGTCAGCCACATATTTAAAATCCGTCCAGCGAGCCGAGGGAGCCGCTTCGAGACAAGGTCTCGGAACCGCGTCCGCGGCGGGTGCCCAGACCCACTAAAAAGACACCGGACTCAAATCTTATTGATCTGAAAATAAAGTTTACGCTCTCTCTCTCTCTCCAATTAAAAAAAATTGGAAGTAATGAAGGTGAAAAGAAATTCGAGGCAATTCGAAGTGGATGCGAAGGTAGGTGGCCCTACGAAGGCGGATGACGAGTGGAGCTGTAAACATCGTGGTAAGAAAACTTGTGTTAAAGACTTTATTGCCTCACTCATCGCCACTTAGTAATGACGGTCACAATGGCTCTGTGATCGCAATAGTATCAACTGATCGGCATACTCGCAACTGCAAACACACTCTTTGATAATGTCAAATTGATGCATGTACACCGCTCGCTGGCCGGTTGGGCCAGATCGGTGTGGCATCGCAAGCGATATGTATGCAACACGAAACGCGCAAACCGCTCCCTTATTGGTCCCGACACATCCGCATTCATATCGCCGACAACGACCACAAGGGTAGTGCTATCGCAACTAACCCACGCAAAGTGAGTAGTCATGAATCTTACGGACCTAGGAACCATTACATTTTTTGCTTGTTTATGAAGGTATGAGCCACTGATTATGACATTTTGCGACATGCAGTTCTGTACCTTGTATGCGTAATTGTAAAGAATGCAAGCACTATGCGCTTCACTTTGCTGACTGCTTGTAGCCTTTGCCTTACGGGGCTATAAGCCATTCTTGATAATAAGTGCGGACATGAACATACTATGATACGATAGTCAAGAACGTGAGAATACTAGGACTCCGCATCTACGAAAAACGGCCATAACGGAAAAACCACTAGACTACTGGACAAAATAGTTTTTAACAAACAATCAGACTAATAGAGCGGATATCCAAGAGGAACTATGGGACGAAAGAGCACCATCTCATCCGATTAATAGAAACATTCGTAATCAGTCGTATCGTATATGTGGTCTCTTACCTTAAGCTCTACGCTGCGGAGAAAGCCAATATAGAATGCATCCTTAGAAGGGTGTGTAAGCAAGCTTCGACCCTTCCGGCAAATACGTCAAACGGGAAGTTCCTACCGCTCAGAGTGCACAACACACTAGACGCACTTATTGAGGCCCAGAGAGTGATGCAGTATGTAAGACTCACGCATAGTTGGACGGGGAAACACATCTTAGGCGACGTCTTAATAACCTACGCACCACAGCACGCACTGCGGAGAGACATCCCAAGGAAAATAAGGGAACATCTCTCGATACCCCCAATCCTCAGTAACATGCACCTGGAGTTTCACAAAGAAGAATCGCAAGAGCGAGAGCTCTCCGCTAAAGATTCCGTAGTTACAGGGACGTGGTTTATGTGGACGCAGCGGTACACAAATAGACAGAGTATGTCGATAGTTGCTACGAGTCTAGAGGGTGACTCGAGCGTTAGTGGCAGTGTAAAAACAGGAAAGGTAGCGGTGGCGGAATAGGCTCCCTTGGCACTGGCAATATAGCCTCCTCGGAGGCTAACATCGTGGTCAGCGACCCCGAGACCACCGTCAAGGACTATGCCAAAGGAAGAATCTAGCCGGAAGCGCTAAGAGTTTTAGCCAACTGTTGTGAAGGTTCAGATATTCGCATTATATGGACACCCGCACACTCCTTCTTTCCCGGGAACGAAATAGCGCGCAACCTGGCTCAAGAACTGACGGACCGAGCAGGTGACACGTAAATACTGGGAACGGAGAGGCCGGTTGACTAGTTCCAATGAAATCACCAAACACCATAAATTGGGAAGGGCCCGTTTCCCGCCGGCGCACTCCTCGCTAAGTAGACGGCAAGCGACGGCATGGCATCTCTTTGAAACGGACACATATCCGAACCTGGTGGCCTACCCTCGCTAGCACCCGGACCTTTACGCGCATAGATGTAGATTCTGTCAAGAAAGGGCGGACCTACAACGTATGGTTTGGGCTTGTCCTCGGGCACCCACACAGTATAAAACACACAAGACCAGAGAGCAGTGGGAGACCACGTTGCTCATCTGTGCACTGGAAGATCATCTTAAGGCAATCCAGCGGGCCGAACATGTCGCCAGAGCGCAAGGGCTCGAGGCCGTTATCCAGTTAAAGAGGCCTAGGTCTCTTAAGTCTGCTATACTCCCCCTCCTCCTCCTTAGTCCTATACAGCCCCACTGTAAAACAGAAGCGCGAAATTTAGAAATTCGTAACTCTGCCGCAGAAACTAATCTCACACGTTTGTGAACCACATCTGTTAGCTGATGCAGAGTGGCCAAATGCGATATCTGAGTTTATAGCTGAAGCAAAATTGTTCCATTACTCATGCGATACTAATGAATTATAGCAGTATATTTCATAGCGGTGTATGATACATTTCTGTTTCCTTTAGATGTCTCAATAGGTGCACTTTGTATGATGGCGATTTAGAAGGGTGATGGTTTGGGCTAGTTGGCTTTCCATTTTAGACTTTCTGGTACAACGCGAAGAGTGACAGGGAACAAAGGAAAGGGCACTTGTCCTCGTTTTTTCCTGTGTTCTTGTTATCTTATTATGTATGGTAAAATTATTTCAAACTTCTTGTATCACTTTTAAAACTTTTGCAATATTCACCATTTTATACTAAAAGGTCTTGGGAGCCTAAATAAAAAAAAATATCTGCTTGCTACAATATGTAAATTTCAACATTTTCTTTTAAATGCAACAAATTTAATCGGACTCAGTACAGTGGATGTAGAGAAAAACAATTTCCCCGTTCCCATGTATTTAAAAATCTCCAATTTTTTATATAGTGGCGGCTGTGTAGTAGTATGCACCAGAACTTTACGAAATTATGCCGTACAATAGAGGTATCACAGGTGTTTGATGAATGATTACGTAGTCACTTCTGCGGTTTTCCGCTCGCCTTCGCTACCCTCGTCATGAGCGGTCAATCCTACTCGCCCGTAGTTCTCTAAGAGAGTGTAAGAAGAAAATATTGTCCGCTGCCCTCTGCGAGACGAATGGAAGCTTCACGGAAAGATCAGTGATGCGGCTGAGCCCCCGCTTTGTTCTCAGAAAGCACAGCCAGTCCCGTACGTTGTCTCATCCCTCGCGAATAGACCAACCGACAACATTTACTCTCCAGATGTAACGCGTGTGACACCGCTGGCGTCAGGACGTGCGAAGAATGGACCGCAAAAAACATGGGATTGATTTTTGAATATTTGGCTTCGTGGGAACGCGTCGTTCGCCAAAAGGAGTCACGAGATTGTGTTGCGCGACCCACTGACCCTTAAAGTAAATGTCTCCAGTGCATAAAAAAACAAAAACACTAGACTTGGGAGCTTGTTGCGTAGCTCGACGCAAAAGCTTGGCGGAAAACTACTGCTTGCTTGTCGTTGTGGGCGATAGTGAAAAAGGCCGGCAGATACCACACCCAATGGGAATCGATGTTATGCGAAGCAGTATGCAGGGAGCCTACTAAGTTAACGAAACGACCATAAGAGCATCAAGACATGAGTGGCTGTTTCGTGACCTACATGACAGGCACGTCATGATATTCATGTTATGGCCTATCATTTATGTTGGTCATGCACTCTTGTCATACTATGCCGGCTTTGGCACATACCAAGTTAACGAAACGACCATGAGAGCATAAAGACGTAGGCGGCTAGAGAGATAGATACTGTCAAAGTGGCAAACGTTCGCCAAGAAATGCTTCGCATTTATTACATATTGTTTTGTCCTCGCAAGTTCCAAGTGTGATGGGTCACTTGAAACTCTTGCCAGAGGGGACCTTAGTGAACGAGCAGTCGCTATACTGCAGTCTAAACATGTCATGTAGCATCAGCGCATAAGAAATGACGCAAATGTTGTGTTAGGGGCTCACGTAAACGCATTTACCATTATATATATCGTTCAATCTCAGAAAGGTTAACTATCGTATCTAATCTTTTTTTTCAGAAACTCTAGCACTACAGCTCGGCTTCTGCAGCGGTTGGCCCGTGTTTGCGGCTTCCCGGCCAGCAAGACTATAGGCAAGTAACGTCATCGCGATTAGTTTTCTTATCTGGAGTGGCAAAGAGTCCTGCATATAGCGATGCAAGGAGATCGGGAAACAACTGAATACACGCATAAGAAGAGATTTCTCAGTTCTTCAGGACGGGAAAAATGAAAACGAAGGGAACGCGTCGGAAGGCTTCCAAGGTACGTGAGCAGCATGCGTCGCTGTCGCGTCTTCAACGACTTCGCGTTCGCGCAAGTCTTGCGCCTTCACTTCCGACTTCGCTGCTTTTTGTTTCTTTCTTTAAGCCGCTAATGTTGCTGTCTATGTGGCTGTAGCGGTTTCGCTCTGGAGTAAAAGTTTTCGTGTAAACAGATCACGTATTCTTTTGCATGTTCTTCTAATGTTTAAGCTTTTTAGTTTAGGTATCTGGCTTTTGAGTCGGTGATATTTTCGAAAAAGAAAAAGGAAAGCGTGGAAATGATAAGAGCTTCGAATTCCACGTTGCATGGCAGAAAAAGAAAACAGGAATTGAGAATGTTCTACAAGAATTGCAAGGAGCTTCACCGAATGTTGCTTGCTGTGTGCTTCGAAGACATGTTCAGGAAGGCTTTCTTTTTTGGTCAGATACTTTGAGAAAAACAAAGAAAACACTAAATTGGCTTTTTGAGCAACAAGCATAACGGCTTCCGCTTGCAATGTTAACATTTGGATTTAGCCTAGATTACTTGCGTGTTCACAAACCAGGATTGCAGCCTTAGTAGCACTGCCTTATGTTGTTCTCACTTTCTTTTCATCCATGAACAAAAAAACAACTCTGAAACACACACACACACACACACACACACACACACACACACACACACACACACACACACACACACACACACACACACACACACACGCACACGCGCACACGCACACGCGCACACGCACACGCACACGCGCACACGCACACGCGCACACGCACACGCACACGCGCACACGCACACGCACACGCGCACACGCACACACACACACACACACACGCGCGCGCGTATTGACAAGGGAACTTGTTTATCGGGTGACCACGTTTCACCGCCTAACAAATGTTATTGCTCAGCGCAGGACGCGCCCGCACGTATCGGAAGTTTCTGGAATGTTATCGATGGTTCTATCCGCTATCTGTTGCCGCCGAATCTTGTGTAATCTGATTTCATGCATGGGCGACGCGAAAGGTGTAGAACTTTCTGGAAGACACGCGGTCACCAGCAATTACGCTGGAAGCTTCGTTGACTGATGTATAAAAGACGACGCGCTTGACTCGCTGATCAGATTTTCGACGATTGCCGACTGTGTTCGCCGCTGTCGCCGTTCTTTGAGTGTAGCTAGTTTCGCCATTCCCAGTTTTGCTGCCTTACAGTCACTATTACATGACAATATATATATATATATATATATATATATATATATATATATATATATATAGGTACGGGGATCGATACCCCGAACCTCCACCAGAATGTTGCGCGTGGAAAGACACAGACAGAAGAGGCTATTTACAGGCTATTATTTACACTGGGGCCAGGCAGCCAGGCCGACACTCGCTCGCGCCAAGCGCACCGACCAATTTCATCGTCATTCTCGCGGTGGCTCGTCTCTTGAGCAGCGCTCGGTGATATCATAATATATATATATATATATTGAGAGAGAGAGAGAGAGAGAGAGAGAGAGAGAGAGAGAGAGAGAGAGAGAGAGGACACGTGTACAAGACAACCGTTTTACTAACGTTATTACGGCCGGCGAATGAAAGTTGGCAAATTTCAAACTCTGAACCAGTCCGGAAGAAGGGAAGTCCGCTCTCGAAAGTGCACTCTACGTATATAAGGACGCGCTCCATTATTTTTTTCCCGACATCTAACTTTGTACCTAGGGCGTCAACGGCAATGTGTACTATGGTAGGATATGGCCAATGGCAAACAGCGTTTTGAGCAAAAATGCATGAATGAACAAAGCTTGTTCCAAATTTATTGTTGGGCGTTCGCTTCAACACAAGGAAGATTTGCGAACGCGGAGGCTGCCTAGCGGAAGCAGAAGATCTGAGGCGGAAAACGTGCCGGGATTGCGACACCAAATTGCTTACGTCATCACCCGGTTGTCGTCCAGTTCCGTTGTCTACCCAGATAAGCGCCTTGAATTTCTGGTCTGCCTTTAGCGTATATCCATTAAGGCATCGCAGCGCGCGCGCAATGAAGGAGGACACTAGGCAAAATTAAGCCGGCCAACTCTCAGTACTTTAGCAAATCGCTGTCGAAACAAGGAGGAGCCTTATATGGCCACAGGGACGGACCGACAAAGGTTTTTGTGAGAGCACCGCCGATGTGGAGCGCGCTTCTCATTGTCAGCTGCGTCTGTCGAAGACGGAAAGTCGTGTAGAGCGCCCGCGGCAGGAATGTAGCTTTTGAAATGGAGGGATGTTAGGATAACCGATGGCTCAAAATGTGTGCGAGCTTTGTTTCGCGCTTTCGTCGGGGCAGCTATTGGAGACTTTCTTCCTTCTTTTCGGTCCTTGTTCCTTCCTACGAAAGCTTTTGGAAACCACTCCGTAGTACTTGACAACCTTCCGCTATTGGAAACATATCTGCTCGGGTCCCAGTGAAGTATCAAAAAAAAAACTTTTGCATAATTGTGCTCGTTATGATTATGCAAGAAAGGATCACTCATCTGAAGACAAGGACAAGCGCATTAATCGAAAGGAAAGGAAAAGAAAGGAAAATAATATATATGAACATCATTCTTTCCTCCCCGTCCGGATGTATGCGTAGTGTGAAGCAATGACATTGTGTCAAAGCTTCTGGAGCCATGAGTAGCTAGAGGAAAAAGAGAAAGGTCTTTGTTTGTGTTCAGTGTCCACGTGCCCGCTTATAAGGTTAGTGCCAAGCGTAGTGCGTCTCTTTCACCCAACATGATGTCCCGCTCCTCCCAATGAAAAGCAGGATGCTTCATAATCATATCGTGGCTTTGGCACGTGAAATTCTAGAATTTTTTTTCCCAATGAAAAGCGAAGAGTGGAACCCAATTCGTTGTTCGCATATCTTTGTCGAAGCTTCTCAAACGCCCTTGAAGACAGAACTTTTGTTATAGTAGCGGAATGTTTGGAAAAAATTAGGCCAGCTATGCTTGTTTCTTTAAAATAAAGTAAAGCTAGAACCCTTGAATCCTCGCTCCCTAAAGAACAATAAAAATCAGTAGAATCCTTTTTTCGTAGTTATGCTAAAATGAATATACGCTAAGACAAGTTTGCCTCAAGTTTTTCTTTTTAAATGAGGCTTTCCTGCATGTCTGGCTTACTAAGAACCACAGGATGACGGCATCCGGACAAACAAGAGAAGATACAGCAACCAAGAAAAAATTGCACGAGACGTGAAGTACAAAGATATGTTCTTCAAATGCACACGTTGTACTTAAGCGATATATCCGGGCTTGTAAAGAGAAAGAAAGAAAACAGATCAAAGTAGACACAATTTATCAGACAAATGTAGTATAACTTGCTTTGCTACAATCGACACCACACTGGGGAAACTCACGAGAGGCACCATTGTGGCACTCACGGGGCCACTATAATGATAAACGGACCTTCTATATTGCTACGGAATAGTTTTTCTGGTTGGAAAGCTACCTTGGTAATTGCTTTGTAGGAATACTCAAGAACAAGTGGACTCACACATTCTTTTATTTCGCAAACACAGATATACGCGACGCGAACTGTCGCCGCCCAAGAAAGGTCATAAACCGTATCAAAAGGCGCTACGAAGGCATAAAACGTGTTTCAAAAGATTAGGGAAGAATGATGGGCGTATTATGACACTGAACCAATTTTCCTGTTCCTGACTTGCCTACAGTCCTTGACAAAGGGTCCCTATAGACTACGTACTTTTAGAGCTTTTAAGGGTATTTGACAAAGTAGCCCACGAAATTCTTCGCAAATATTTTTTTCACAAGTCTTTCCCACTTTGTATGAGCCAATAACAGTGACTCATGTTGTTCTTCAGTTGGCTCAGGCGTAGCCCGGGGCTCCGTAATATGCGCTCTGCTCTTTCTCATTCCCGTAAGTGGCTTGACCACGAACATAAGGTCTTCCATCAGTGTTTTCGCAGATTACTGTGTCATCTATAGACGAATTAACAGTGATTTAGGTGTAGATAATCTGCACTCCCCTGTTACCCAGGTTTACGAATGGTGCCAGCTATGGAACATGAAATTAAACAATCCCTTATGCAAATTTGTGCGTGCTTATCAACAAAGTATTACTCATTTTACCTATCACGTGATAATACTGATTTGGGATTTGTGTACTCGTGATTCATATCTCGTGCAACTCATCTCGGAAATTACACATTGATTATGCAGCTTCCAATGCCAGTCGTATACTAAGTCTTTTCCGCAGAAAATTTTTTCAGACCCCTGTATATTTAAAATTATTGGTTAAATGAAACATTGGTCCCAATCAAGCTACAATATGCAGCAAGCTGTTTGGGATTAGTCATAGCAGACTTATAGGTGGTGGTACAAAACCGTGTATCACGTTTCATTCTTTCCAACTATTATTGCTACTCTATTTCCAATATCATCATGCCAGCTATGAAAGAGACCCTTTCTTCACACAACTTTTGTAGAGAATCATTTCGCCTTAATTTTTTTCATAAATTTTACTATAACAACTTATTCCTTAAGCTGCTAACCAAACAAGCCCACATTTCCACACGCATTGGTCCCTGTCATTACGTAGGTAAAACACAAAATGTTATCTTAATAAAACTTATTCTTGGGCAAGTTTCTGTCATTTGGAAAACATGATTTAGGGTGCTAAAAAGACACACGCAGGGGACAGTCATACGCAAACTCTGTGTGGCTGTGTGATTCTCGCGTGCGTGTGCCTTTTTAGCACCCTAAAATCATTCTTTACAAAATGTTATCATGACTCGTTTATTTATAGCTACATGTATGTGTTGGAATCGCCTTACCCCTAGTGTTGCCTCTATTACTGACATTACTTCCTTTAGAAGTGCTATTATGGACTTTATTCGTATATATTGTCATGACTGTTACCACATTCCTGCTATGGTCGTCAAATGTATTCAGTATTGTATTTTCTGGTGCTGCTGCTGTTTTCTTTTTGTATGCATTTATATTGTACCCACGGCTTCCCTTAGCCCTAAGCGCCTTGAGGATAACTGAATGAATGAATGAATGAATTCTGCTGTGGATCAAAAGACGGCTATTAGTGGCGAGAACTTGGAGTGGCGCCCTCTCGCGAGTGACGTCATGGCCAGAACGCTGCTCGCTCCGGCTCGCTCGGCTGCCGCGCGCGCTCGTCCCTTTCGTGCATGCTTGGGGTGCGGGTGGCTCGAGCCGTGTTCTTATCGAACGATGTGTCGGCTTCTTTCTGCTGTCATGGCTGAACCACAGTTCAAAAGCGCGTGAGTCGAGAAAGTTTGCGGCTTGGATATCGCAAGCTACGTGCCGTGGAAGGGGTCTACTGGTTTTGCAATGCATATGTGCGTCGTGTCTATCCATAAATTTTGCGTAAGAAGAATGTCTGCAAATTTAACACGCGAAGCTGCGTATGATGATTTCATGAACACTGAACATTCCATTAGTACTTAGCTATAAGAGACATTGCATTTTTCATGGAAGAAAAATCTTGCTATAAGGTGGCAACATTTTATCCGTGTTAGAAAGACTTCCCACCGAAGCTGTCATCACGATTCTTATTACTTTGGTGACTTGTTCTAGTCAAATATGGCCACTTTACTAATGTGTAAAAGAAAGAGTTAGGCGCGCATTTCGAATGAAAAAGTTGACTGATACTTTCACCGCTCTCTGAAACAGGCCCCAATAAAACGAATCGCTCATGGCTGCTAACACGACGGCGCGTCATGTAGAGTATTTACACAGTTAATTTACAAATACCGTAGTAGCAATCACCCGAAGGAAAAGTTTCGTTGTTAAGATCGAGAGCCATGCAATCAATTGCAAGCGATGAAATGTTTCATGGTGGCCCTTAGCAGCTTTTTACGACAATATGGCACACCCCTCACGCAACGGTAGCAACCGACTGTCGTTAAAGCCGGGCACGCATTGTTAGTGAAACCCATCAGTTCACTACGACTTCGAATTGAAACCATGAAGCAGTTTTTTACAACGCCAATTGCAATGCCTAAAGTATACTGGAAGTACTACAGCGCAGCTTAGGGCGCCTAGAAAAGGAAAATTCAAGCACTTTCTGCCTCACCATGTCTCGACCCAGCGTTGTTTAATTGTACAAAGGGAAACTATACATAAAGGAGAACCTCGCAAACCTTCATTGGGAAGACACCACAAGTCCTACATATTTCACTTGATTTTCGGCCCTTCACCAGGGAATTATGATATCTTCAATATGTCCCATACTACTAATGAATGACGCTCAGGCTCTTTTCTGGCTGCAGCCATACGGTCCAAGAGGCATACTTCACTAAAAGATTAGGGCCCGGCAGGTTTTGTCAGTTCGCCAAACCGATCCCTGATGTATATCCCTCGAGCAACAAACACCAGTAAATTGATCAATTGAGTTGAACGTGTAGCACGGAGAAGGGAATATATATTGGTAAAGTGAATTTTTGTGTTGTGCAAACAGCTGTAAGCTTCAATTAGCTTTATTTCAAGTTACCGCCACTTGAAGTAAACACGTGAAGAACCGCCTAATCTTGAGAAGCAGCTAAAGGAGCAAGTGGCCCTGGTAGAATTTAAACTGCAGTGTTATATCCTCGTATTACTGCCAAGCGTTTCTGTGAAGAAATGCAAAAATTTAATATTATACCATGAACTACTCGACTTGAGCAAACCCGTTTTAGCGGATCAAAATTGAGGTAACTGTTCTAGGAGTCATATATAGCCAGCGTTCGTGACATGCTTGTTGCATCGCGGTAAGCAAGGTATCATAACTGGATTCTTAATGCTATGTTCTTGCGGTTGTCGATCCTCGCATGAAAAACCCGCAATGGGTTGGTCTGCGCTCCTTTGGCTGGCACTGTAGCGTTGCCTTTGAGAACTGCATTGTCGTCTATGAAATAAGCTCCTTGAATAAATTTTCGCGAATGAAGTCGTCGTAAAAATATATTTGAGACCACCGTCATAGGTATACGAGCTTAAGGAACGACAGCGAAATAACGGCAAGGCTAAAGAAGGCGTCCGGACGCCGCCCGAACTGCAGCAGACGGCAGGCGCAAGTCCGTGCCATGACGTCACGCGAGCGGCGCTCGCAGCGCCCCTGTTAACAGAGTCGGACTGACAAATCCATGTCGCCACTCTTGCTACAATGCTAGTATGTGCGAGGCGGAGTTTTTAAGAGGAAGCTTCCGCTCGGGCCCAACGGCTTATTGAAATACATGTAAAACGCAAAAATGCTGTTCTGAGATAACCCCTAGACAGATTTTAATGAAATTTGTTGTACTTGAGAGAGAAAGTTAAGTTCTAGTGACTGCTGGAAGCAGAATTTCGATTTAGGGCACAAATATTGTTAAAAGACTTTTAAAATGTCCGGATGTTCGAAAAATATAGACGCACGATATTTACAAATTGATAGCTCTGTTTCAAGAACAGGTATCTCGGTTCTGTAAACGGCATCCGTTAGATCAATAAAGGCGACAAATTTGATATCTCAATTTATATCTTACGTCAATTTGTTATGTTGTGTACAAGGGTCGTGCAAAAGCTTTATTTCCATATTACTGAACATCTTTATAATCATGTGGGACATATGAATTTTGTCCGTTTTACATGTACTATATGATGCAATTCACAGAATTGTGATATCGTTTTTCCGTGCTGTGTCACCTAGCTGTAAACTTAATAGTTTCGTTTTCTGAAAAGTTTCGATCTTTGTGATTTTTTTACAAGAAATTGGCGATCTAAATCGAAAATTTGAAATTAACAGTCAATATATTTTAAGTTTTGATTTTAAATGCAACACACTTCTTCAAATTCGGTGCAGTGGTTGCCGAGAAAAACGAATTACCCTTTTAAGTGTATTTATATAGGAGTACCCGAGCTAAAGCTTCCTTTTAACATCCCAACGTATTACTATTTGCGCTGTAAACTGAGCGCATATTTATTCCGTCCGGTTACTTAGATTTACGACCACCCGAAATATACAGAACTTGTAGTAAATTTATCACTTTGTGTAATGAATTTAGTATGTTAAATGTGAGAATTAGCAAGAAAGTCATCGCAACAATCCGCATGTGACACATCTCACTATTATTTATTATTATATCTGAATATTTATTATTTCTATTATTATATTTTATGGATAATGCTGACAATTTACGTATCTGCAGGAGAGCGAGATATCACCATTCTTGTTTTGTATAGATAATACGATATTGACTGTATAATGCTACTTCAACAGCAACCAATCCTGACAGTCAGTTGGACAATCGCACTTTACATTTGTTAATGAACACGTGTTAAGGACGCGACGAATAACATTTTGTTCAGTGATATAACCAAAAAAGGCTAGTGTAAGCTTCCTGTCCTGTGTTTAATTTACTGGCATATGTTGCCGAGGAATGAAAATAAAATGAAGGAAGGCTGGTCGCGTTATACTTATGAAATATTTATGTACATGGGATGCCCTCTTCTTTCTCGTCATCCTTCCGTGGTTGTTGCGCGTCTCTTTCACTCCGTTTATTGTTCACATTATTTTCTTTTTGTATGTCTGTGTATCTACACATATATTTTTTTCTATATTACTTGGCGACCAAGATTAATGGTCGCGCGCTATCTGTACGCATACACGTTTATAATGCGTCCCCATAAATAGGCAGGCTGAAAGCTAAATTTAGGAAACATGAGACAGATAACATTCAGAAGCGCGCAGAGCCCATTCATCACCCAGGCACACAGCTCCGTGATTACGTGCCACTATTGTATATAGTGATAACGCACTAAAGTCCCGTAGAAGAGGTCTTCCAGAGTCTCCGACGACCACGGCAGTAACTAGACGGCGATAATTACACCGGCGTGCTTGCTGGCACTTTGTGCAAGGAATATGTGGCCCTCATTGCATTTTTTCTTGGAAACAGACGATCCTAGAACAGGTTCCCCAGCAGCTTTGTTCCCTCGGAAACGCAAGGGCGTAAAACTACACGACGCCGTCCACTCCAGATGGGATGCGCCAGCAAAAATGTAAAAGCGTGACTGCTGGAGCGAGATCTGCTGTTTTCACTTCAGTATGCAGAGTTTATCAAGTGCGAACTCTCGTTAACCAAACAAAACGCTATAGCCTATCGTGTCGTACAAGAAAAACAACTCGAAAAGCATATTTAGCGCCAGCGAGCAAGGACAGAAGGGAGACGACACCACAATACGCTATCCAAGTCAGTTTACTAACACGCCCAACAAATGGCAATGATGAAAAAAAAAAACAAGTAGACCACGCTTCAGGGTGCCTGAAGTACAACTGAAATGCGAATATGAATGCGCGCATTGAATGGTACCGAGTTCAGGATGTAAGCGATTTGCACTGCTTTCTTACATGCTGTGCTTTTCACGGGGTGCAACAAAAAGCGAGGGTGCCAGAGAATTCTGTTCGTGCATGGCCGCGTTGTCTGCTCTCGGAAACCGCAAGCAGGAGATGTTCAAATGAGTATCGCAGTAACTCGTTAGCAGAATGGATTACCGACCAGATGCATTTCAGGCTAGACAGATAAAAACCTGCGCACTGTGAAAATTTGGGACGACTTCCTGTTGCGCGATAGCGAACAATCCACAACCTCCCGTTGATTGTGCACTGCTGCACAGTATTAGCGTAGCAAAATTACGAACGCCACGGGGATTACGCGATAAGAAACTTGCTGTGTTATTTCCCAGCAGGATCGTTATTTCTGAAACCGACTCAGCTCTCGAGAGGGCAATAAAAGCTGTCCGCTTGTGTTTTAGGTTGTTTTCGCAGATTGCTGATGTTAAAAGCGTTGAACATCGTTCGAAAAGACCAGACTGGCGTCAAGTAACTCTTCGCCTTAGGGATAAAGCGCCCTTGGCTTGAAACTTTCCGTCGTCGACTGAAATCATGACACGAAACAATGTCTTTTATAACGAATTTGTGTTGCTACATAGCCGCGTCAGTACGCCGGAACATTCGTGCCATCGTCACGCCCTCTCTTCGAAGGCACTAACGCGTTGTATCAGAGGCTCGTAACCGTTGGTTAACGGATGCGGGAAATTCTTTGTGGCAACGCCTTCATCACACTTCTACTTGACATTTTTTTGCTTACTATATTTAGATCGTTTGTTCCACGGAAAAATCAAGAAGAAAGCTGTATACCTGCAGGTCAGAGTTCCAATTAAAAAATAAAAGACTGCGTTATGACCCCAGAGTGTAATATAAGATGAAACCGCACTGGCGAGAGCTATCCAGGGTTCAGCCACGATACGCACACCAGGTTTCCTGTGATGCAGCATGTCAGAAAGCAAAACAAAGAAAGCAGAAATGGTGTACAATATTTTGTGCAGGGACAGCACCATTCCTTATAGATTTTTTTTTTTTTTTGCTTTCTCTGTCGTGTTATGAAGACTTCCCGTCTTTGAAATATGTTACCTTAGGCGAGGCATCATAACGTCTCGGCTTATTGTAGTTTGGTTGAGGTAGAAAATTTACATAATTTCGCTGAGCAAAGAAAAAAAAAGAAAGTGGCATAGTTTAGGCACGTAGTAGTTCTCGTCTAGGACTGAGACGAAAATAAGTTTATGTACGGCAACGTTGTGATCACCAAGCGGTCTGCAGACTACAGCCATCACGCGTGCCCTGCAGGTTCGCCCTCCTACGTTATCGCATTAGCAAAATTTGGCAGAAATGCGAGCATGGCTTAGTTTATGGAACGCCACAGTATTATGTTTACAAACATCGCGCAAGTCATTTGCGAGATGCTCGCATCAAAAAGAGCACACGGGGTTGAAGCGAAACATTGGAGAAAATATGACTGCTCAAACTGAGAGGGGCTAATGAATGCGATGCGCCCGGCTTGCATACTAGAATTATCAAAAGAAAATTACCACGAAAAAGTGATAACAGCTGCGAAGGAGACTGCACACTAAGAAAAAAAGGAGTACCTCTTACTCTTTTCGGAGAGTCTGGATTCGCCACGTATACGACACACTTTGTGGAGACACGCGAACTCCCTTTCGGAAGAGGGTCCCGAGACTATCTGTGCTCGATACAAGGTGGTTACGTGACTCCACACCCAATAGTCATGCATACTCTCCTGTAGTAGTCTCCTAACCCTCTCAAAAGGGTTACACGACTAGTGCTGAGGGAGTCCGTTCACTACTCTGCATGAGTCAGACGACTCAAGATAAGGGGTCACATGACCACTGCTGAAGGATTCGGGTAACTATTCTTGATGAGTCTGATGACTCCAGCAGTGTGTGTCAAGTTACCCTTAGTGTGTGGTGCAGGACTCTTGCAGATAGAGTAAAATAACTAATCCATGTAAGTCGTTTGACTCTCGGATGGCAGTGTCGAGCCGCTTTTCAAAATGTGTCACCAACTTTTGCTGTAAGTACACACAACTACGGCTAGTTCTCAAGATTACTGTAAAAAGACAACATATAAGAATGCATAGCAAACTTGCCAAAAAGGACATGGCAGGTTAGCAACAAAAAGTTAACATTTCATCACCCTTTGTCGTCTTCTGGAAAATTCAAATGTATTAGTCAGCACAGAATCACCATGAAAGCAAGACAGTTCTCATTACTATTAAACTGGAATCAATAGCCAACCATGCAAAACAGTCTTAAATAAACATCCAATATGTAGCCTGCAGGTGCATATGCATGACACTGCAATGCAACTCAGAACCATAATGAGACCCCAAAATATTATGTAACTCGTGTAGAAGTTCAATTCAGCACTGCACAAGTCTGTAATGTCAAAAATTTATAAGTTAAACCTATTTCACTGTTCTTCGAGAAGTGTTTTTATTTAGAACTTACGATTTAACATTTTGAGCAAGTTACACATAACAAATGAAAAAGGCTGCACTTATGTACAAAGGAGACCCAGATAATCAAGTGCAATAAAAACAATATTCCAACTTAGATTACATAATCTATGCATTATACTATGCTTGCTGAAAACAACTGGTTGGCAATTGATAATCCAATCTAACAGTAAGAAGAGCTGTCTGACCTTATGGTACTCTTGTTGGCACTTTTCCCCCACAACTTGTGCGTGTCAGCGTCAGTTGAAAATTGATCTGAAAAATACCACATTAAAAATTTGTGCATCAATTTTATTCTGTCATACAACATGCAACAATGTATAAAAGCTTCACAACAGATAATATTACAAAAATAAATACAGCAACATTTATACTAATTGTTTATGTTGACAAACATACTTTTCCAAGACGAAGAATAATAGCTGACACAGACAATTTCACAGATTGCAATAACCACTAATACAAAACTTGCCATAATGCAAACATGCTGACAAAATATGTAGCACAGGTAGCTGCAGTTTGTTACGGCAAAGATAGCAAGATAGCAAACAAACTATACCCAGCTGTATGCACGCAGCTGTAACAATACACATGGTGCACCAAGATCCAAAAGAAACAAAGAGGAAGATGTGAGGAAGGCTTTTTTGTACTCATCACAAGTTATCCTGTAAGAGCAGATTATGCACTGCCTGTAATCTACCCTCAGCACATACGTAAATAAGTTACATTAGGTGCCACATTTACAAATCACTCATATGATGTTCTTCTGATTGTCCTTATTCCGATTTTTAACTTGGAAAGCATGACTGAGTTACGTAAAGCCTTCCAACGGCTTGGCATATATACAGAAAGAAGTGTTTCTATAAACACTGGAGGCCATGGAAGGATGACTGACACATACCTCTTTTAATTCTTTTGTCTTTGTCTTTGATTATCTACCACAGTAGTCTTTTGTAGAGTGAAACACATTCAGATAATACACTTTGGGCAACAAAGTGTGAATACCTGTTCTTGATTTCTACCTTTCTCTGGTGTCCCGCTAAGGTAAGACTGGTGCAAAAAATTGTCTTCCCAATGTATGCGTTCCCCCAAAACAAAACAGGAGCAGATGATAAGCCACATTAATGGTGCGCGAAATAAAACATCTGTTCTTAACTTACCACTGCCATTCCAATATGGTGAGATTTTCTGCTTTGTTGTGTACTCTAGCACAGGTGCTACGCAGTTCACTTGGTGCCCAAAGCAACTCTCATACCATAGCAGGATGTCAATTTTGTTTTTCAAATTCTAAGCGAAACTCTCGTTATGGGGGACAATTGCAAACTTATAGTTTTGCTTTGTATCTTCATTATGTTGTAGAGCAGGGTAGAAAGCAAGAACAGATATCTAAAATTTGGGTTCCCACTGTGCATTGCATGGATATGTTTCAATGAATGATAAAACTATTTGGTAGATAAACATATGAAAGATAAGAGAATTAAGCTCGAAGTCTACCATATCATTAACTGGGAATATTATGTGTAATTGAAATTTTGCGATTCCCAGTGAAGAAACAGTTTTGACAATATGTGCCAAGGCAACTAAGTCACTCATGCTCACAAAGGAAACAAAAACAAGCAAGATTACAAGAAGTTCGAACTTGCAACCTGAGGTGAGACACCTCACATGACTGATTTATGTATTTACTGAGCATAAATTACATCTGGCGCATAATCTGCTTGTACAAGATGACAAACAATGAGTTACTCTTGCTTTCTCTCTGGGGCATTTGGCTCTTCTGAACACATGCACATTGTGTGGCACAGCTGTGTGGATGTAGCTGGGCACAGCTGTTATTCAGCATCAATCTGTTTTTATGGTCCTGTGCTATTATTGTAATTTATAATTAGCAAATAGCCTAACTATTGCGTTGATCAGCTCCATTTTAAACAAAACATACTGACAGATTTCCCTGTTTATCGCTAACAAAGAGATGGGTACATCATTTCAGATTTCAAGAAACAGCTGTGGAACAGAACAAATGCTGAAGACAGAAAATATACAGACCAATACTTTTTTATTAAATGCCATGTACTAGCCCTTTCTGCAATGAATACCATTATTAGCAAAAATTGTAGACTGCAAAAATAATTGGGAAATATTTACAAGAAAGTGCGCGTAAAAATATTTTGCCACTATGTAGGACATAACTAAGAAACACCAGCTATACAAAAGCCAATGACAATTCAAATCTACATAAAACTCCCTATGAATGGCAGTATATTCAAACCTCTAGTACAAATTAAAAAAAAGTTGTTTCGAGAAGCACTTCCCCTTAATAAGTGGGTGTTAGTGTTTCTACAAAAGGGTTAGAAAATGCCTTCCGGCATACCATAGGGAGTTTTATATATAGCACATGCACGAATCTGCCTAGAAAGCCCCACGCCCTGCTTGTATTCCTTAGTCATTTTTCTGCATTCTGTTGTATGTCACCGTTTGGATCCCTTAACACTGAGTGCGCAAAACCAAAAAACAGCCTATTAATACACTGAATTTTTAGCCTGTAAAGGGGTTGTGTGGCAATGGGGGCAGCCAACTCTAGTGTGAGAACAAACAAATATTTGTTCTCGCGTTAGTGAAACCAGTCAAAATATAATCTCACAAATTTGGAAATGAATGCACAAAGAACCTTGCTGATTGTCACATTATTGTCCCGAACAAGATCTTTTGATGTTTACAATTCCTAGTTTAATTCACTTTCCTCTAGTAAATGGGCTCTGACCTAGAATACTCAGTGTAGGAGACTAACCCAGACTTGGAAGCCAATGTTTAAATCTGAAATAAACACATTCATCCCCCGACCACATGGCACTGCTTCGTCATCAGAAGAAGCATGCATCCATGGACATATAGTCTGTAAAATTATTTATACATGATCTGTAGCGTTAATCTTGCATTAACAAATTCTGAAAATTAAGAAATACACCTGCTATGCAAAGCACTGCTGTAAACCTGTGTGTTTGAGAAATGCAATACTCAAAAGGTGTAATACAACCAATGTGTGCATGAAACCTATGCTGCCTTTGACATTCGTCAGTGTGGAAAATAAGCACTGAGAAATGCCAAGGGTATCATAGCTTTTATGTCTCAAACCTTGTGAATACCACTGGTATATTTTCAGTGAAAAAAAGTCACATTATTACCAGACATATGAGGGGAACCCATGTTTCTCTAGTTTAATATTTTCTTTTTTGTGCTCTTATATCCTCGAGTTTTTCAAAAATAACGGGTGCTTGAAATAAGTACTCTATATTGCTCTTAAATTTATCCTGCACCAGAGCCCGTGTTATGTTAAATTTCTTGAACACATTGCAGTGCTGTAGGTTATCAAAGGAAGAAAAAATACCGTAAGTTTTCAGTTTAGCCTTATGTACAACAAGAATTAAGAACCTATCAATTACATCCACAAGTACAAAAGAACTATGAGAAACGGGGCATAAAGACAGGTATACATTATAATAGCAGGAGTTGATGGTGAGAACTCTACGAGAAAGGAACTATTAAAAACTAGGTACTAAAGAAACATGAATTATAATAATAGAAATATTTGCAAAGAATTTGAAGAGACAAATAGAATGTCTGTTCAAATCACTCCACCCCAACATTCATCCATGGTTCGATAAGTGATCGATAAGAAAAGAAACAGCTGGTGATGCTGTTTGGATAGATGGAAACTGAGGTACAGCTGTGAAATAGATGAAACACGTAGAGAGGTCACCAAGTGTTGCGCGCTGGTTGCACAGCAGGTTTCCTTGAGCTCCAGACTCACTCGACACTGATGCGTTGAGCCTGGTTATACGTAGTTCGCTAGAGGCCTGGCCCGAGTATGTGGCATGGCTTGGGTAAAATTTCAAGGCAACCTGAAAAACACAGATCCAAATATATAAGCACCAAAATATTCTGCACCATAGGGCAAATCTGAAGTTTACCATCTGCACATAGCAGATGATGAAAACAGACACAAGTCACCAGACTCAAGGTACATAAATGTGCAAAAGTGTAAATGAATGTGAAGAGCTGCTTGTAGGATGGTATCCTTCATTTTGTCTTTTCTAGATCAATAATAGTATCTTAACATAAAGTCAAGTGTACACGACCCTCCCTATTTGTGTCAGTAGGCTATTCCATGCCAGCTGTTCCAACCTGGCACATGACCACTTGGAATTTCTTTTTGAAAACTGGGGGCCCTTCAATATAGAACAAATCGCAATTTCACGCAATGCTTAAAGCAAAAAAAATTTTACTGGCGTAAACACTGTCACATTTTGTGTAACGCACCAAACTATGCATCATAAAATGGCATAGCCAAAAAAATTGCTTCCTTCATTAAGAGGGACAAATTTTTAACGACAATGAAGAGAGGCCTTGCACCAAAAAGTTAACTGCTTATTAGCCAGTGCTCACTTTATTATGGCCGATTAAAAATGGACCAAATGGCTTATTAACTTTATTTTCACAAAAGTGACCTACAGCAAAAGCTGTAAATTTATGTAATCCATGTGTTTAGGACTTGTGCTGTGTGCAAGAACTGGTTTCAGAAAGATACATTATGCAGCAGAGCAGAGAAAGGACGATGAACTTGGAAAAGAAGTCAGTTTTGGTGTACGTTTATCGGCCTACTTACCATTGAGGCAGCCCTAGTAAATTTATGCCAAATACCATGTATGAGAGTACACTGTATTGTTTTTAAAGTGGTAAAGCTTTATCAAAATAGTTTTTGTGTTACGCAAGAAAACAATTTTACAATTGGTCTCTTGTAGTTTCAAAATTTGCATCGCGTTTCGTCTAATACACATAGCCTCTTGGCGGCTAAGACAAAATGCATGGACTTGAGCATCCCTGCACAGACAGAAGGGAGTCTAAACTGCTTCGAAGTTACTTCTTTCATTGCTGAGTGGTTACAAGCCACTTCACTCAAAAAGATGCGGCTTAATTGCAGGTATTTACCTGAATATTTGTCTGCTGTTAGCCTGCTTGGCATCATCACTAAGGCTGCCAACTCCCTAGTGGACGTGGTCGGGACATGGTGGTGGCAGGATGCAGAGGCAGAAGCCGCCAAAGGCTCCCAACTCCCTAGTGGACGTAGTCAGGACAGGGTGGTGGTAGGACGCAGGGGTAGGAACCGCCAGAGTGTACCTGCAACAAATTTGCACAAATGTTCTTAGTTCTACCACGTCACGATTTACAATAAAAATTGAGCTGTCTGTGTAACATGGCTACCAATACAAATAAAGGCAAACAGTTAGGTCCTACCACTCAAATAGAACCCCGACAAAAAAGAAACGGTACTTAAAGGGACACTAAAGTGAAACAATAAATCAGTTTGGACTAATGAAGTATTGTTTGAGAACCCTGCAGGCAGTCATTTCAAAAAAATAGTTTGATTATTAGATGAGAAAATGAAGGTCCAAGTATCAGTATTTGAATTACGCGCCAAAACCCCAGTGCCGGTACATCATCGTGACGTCAGGGATTCTAAAGTATGTTTTCGCATTTGGGCTGTGTTGGCTGAATAAAGGTTCCCGAAACTGCCCATGTTTATTATTTGGTTCCTTTAGAACACAATGTAGTCAACCTGTACCGCTATATATAATTAGTAGGCTCTAGAAGATGCCATCAAAATCCAAGACATCACAGCCCCCAGGTGCGGGAATTTAAGTAGGCGTCGCCACCCGTATTTCGTTCCTGCGCGTTTCGTGGCTTGTCAAACGTCTTATCATTGTAAGAGTGGTGTTTTTGGTGTTGCAGAACGGTAATTTACTGATGCAGAAGAAATCATTTTTCACAGTAGTGTCCCTTTAGGTTTATGAAAATCCAAACAATGAAAAAAATTTGCAACTGATTTGTGCATGGAAGCTCGGTTGAAACCTGAGCTCATACCATCAAGTGATCTGCTAGTCAACTGCAAGCCTGCCACCTTTAGATGTCATTGTAAATTTCTTTACATGCATCATGTAAGCTGCATTAATACAAGTTCAAAATCTCTTAAAATAAGTAAATCACCAAGCTAATTAAATTAACGAATTCCAGTGGTCGTTAATGCAACAAAGTGCAAGCTCGGAATGAAGCTGGCCAAACTGGGCAGTGAAAAATAACAATGTGGTTCTCTACATCTTGTTTTTCTGGCTTTCGCTCTAGCGTTGGAATATACAAGAATTTTGACATTCCTGATATTTCCCCCTGCTAATTTCTATTCCATAATGCATAATACTTGAGCAAGAGCAATACTGCTTTCTTTTAACCGTAAATAGTGATAGAACAAGAAAATTCACTGGAGCCAACGTTTTGAGAAAAAGCTCCTCTTTGTCGAAACATTGGCTCCAGCGATGCTCCTTGTTCTATGGCTCTTCATCATGTCAAATCTCTGTCTTCCTGTGTACCTCTGTACTTTCAATGTTATGTCAATGAAATTGTAACAACAGATCATTAGTAAATGTAGCTGATGAGGAATTTGGCCTTGTTGGTAGATAACGACAGAGTAACTGCGCAATATAGAGATACGGACAAAGGAGGCTTGTGTATGTTGTCTTCTCCAGTCATTGGGCGATTACTCTGTCTCAATGTAAAACTATTACCCTTTGCACAATAATACTAAAATGCATAAAGACAGGAAAGTGGACACAAAAATTACAACAGATAGCATCATATGCTAATGAGATATGCAAAAGTGCCTGCTACAATTTGTCTCACCATAACGTGCTGGATAAGATGGCGACTTCTGGCTGTTGCCATTTCTTGAATACCTAAAATAAAATACATATCAAAATTATAAAAATACACAGGACAACCGCAGTAGCCGAGGACATAACGCATTGTTTAGTACAAGAAGGTAAACTAATCTCTGATACACGGCAGACGAAATTTCCTTTATTAAGTTAGTAGAAAAATACACCACGCTTCATTTCATTCAATACTCTCGGCATTTCTTGGTACAAGAAAAAAAAGGTATTTCTGCATGGAAGCAGCAAAATAATAAATGGCCTTCTACTTTTACAAAATATGCTGCAGCGACAAAGCTAACTACAGCTGTATATACTTAAAATTGTTGTATGCACATTACAATAGCCAAGACAGGATAAACTTGGGTTTATATGCAGCGCATTGGAAGGTACAACTTTGCAATGAACTCATTGCTGCTTGGCAAATATACGCATTAACATAAAACTACAAATAAAAGGATCCTTTTTTTTCATAAAGCGCCGGACTCAATATAAAAAAATCCAGTAGCAATATTACAATTTCACCACATAACACAGCCAGGTTTTGTAAGCCTAGTAGGATTTACTATATAAACGTTGCAGCAAGTTCATGCTTTTAAATATTTACAACCGTGAAAATAAAGATTACGTAAAAATAATACATTATATATAGGCTTAGATTGTGAGCTAATGTGTTTTCTACTTACAGCCAAATGCACATAAAATTTGTTCTGTTTCAGCGCTTTTAAAGCGCTGTGTCTGTTCGCTTGAGCAGCCAGCCGCTTTACCGCTCTTAAAATATCTGTGCTCCCACATCGCCTGACACTGACATACAGCGTTGTAGCGCTTTTATTATTCGCCGTAATATACCTAAAGCGCTAGTAAATCTTCAGAATACACAAGCTGTCTTTTCGACTACCTGTCTTCGCCAGCGAAAGTCACACTGGTGCGAGTATTGTATCTATACTTCAAGTTACGCAGTTCTTGATATTCTACGAATTTTTCGATGCGACAGGCCACTCGTCACTAGAGTCGTTAAGAAGGGTGTTTCTCCTGGCAGTACAGCTTTGCAATAATTTCAGACGCTCTCCTGAGGCTTCCGTCTGCCAGTAGTATTTTCGCATACATACGCGCACGCATGCCTAAGAAACGTCTGTGAACTGCCAAGAGAAACGTGGAGCAAAATGTAGCCATACCGGAAGGGCCGAGTACGCGCCGTTTGTAAACTCGGAACAAAAGCTGATATGCTTACCTTAGACGTTAAGAGAAATATGGCACAGGTCACTGCCCGCTGGTAGTCGCTCGTATGCATCTGGTCGTCTCTGTCCGTTGCGATCTCCCATATCACAATGAAAGATGCAGTGCAAACCGCAGCACTTCGGGCGCTTGTGACGGTCCGGCGAGCTGCACTTGCTCGATGTCGGCAAAGACGACATCGGCGACACGCTACTGCTGGCGGCGGTCCCCCTCGTCGCAATCACACAGCACGGACAGAAGCTCCCACCGTAACTTGCCGCAACGCCTGGTTGCAGTCGCCCCTAGCACAGCGATTTCAGAACCACTCAACGACAACGTACTCGCGCGTGATGCAGCGCAACTGTAAAATGGCGTCATGCTATTGACGGCTTCGGCTTTGGATCATTTTGTATCTGCACAACTGAGCAAAACAGTTGCGCTAGTTTCGGTTTTGTTTCCTCGCGTTGAGATAAAAACTGTTTTGCTCACTGATAATTTCACGTCACTTAAGTAATGTTCACGAATGAAACCGCCATGAATTTAACACGCGTCTTGAAATACCCGCTACGTTCACTTGGCAGAAGCAAAATTTGCTCGTCCGAGTGTGGTTGCGTTTGAAATATCTATCGCACTGTCGGAGCGTGCTCGAAGTGTGAAGACGCTGCGTAATTGTCCTTAATTTGCTTAGCTATAACGGTGCGGCTGCCCTTGATTTCTGTAGAGTGCAGTTTGCTCTGATGTAAGGTAGAACTACAAAGCCGCCCATGTTACTGAATGATCTAGTGCACCTGAAGCTGCCAGATCTACGGTATTTCCTCCACAAGTTCTTGCGACTGTGTGCCGCTGTCACCAAATGCGAGCGTAGTCATTTGGCGGAGATTTAGCAACACATATTCTAGAACTATAGTTCACCGCTCTATCCCGACATGGAGAAGCAGCGTGGTTGCTCCTTAGTAAAATTTTCTGTTTATTGCGAATTTTGCAATAGCAATTATATGGACACAACCGCCGAAATACACCTGTCGGCGTTGCCGTGAGCTTAAGTATATAGTCAAGTGCGATAAGATCCCATCCTGCGCCGTTGGCTGGGCGCGTTAAAGGAAGTGTACGAGTGTGAGCCGAGACGTATAGTGCCTGGATGGGTGTCCAAGTATCTATAGGCGGCCACGTGATAAAACGCGCGCAAGCCGGGGAAAGGAGGCGCTGGTTTAGCACGCTCCTCCTCTGGCCGTTGCTCTAGCCCGGTCTGGCGCCACTCTCGCTCTGTGTTGGCGATAATTTCCGATGGGTGCAAAGCGGGGGGGGAGGGGGGGGGGCGCTTTTATAGCGCCATTTCAAGTTTCGGAGACGCTTTGAAGGACGAGGCAGCAGAAGCGTTCTGTCCGCTCTGTTCGCGCCCTTCATCACGCCGACGCTGTGACAGCGAATGCCCGCGGTCATTGAGTGAGATCTGCTCATGTTTGCACGTGCGCGCGTGACCCCGTGTTTGCTAATTTACGGAGTAAGCGATTGTTTACTGCACTTTATTCAGGCGATGAAACTACGAAGCTTGGTTCGTGCAGTTGTTCGTGCAGTGGTTCACGCAGCATTGGGGGAAAACTGCTACATTTTTGTTTTTACATTTCTAGGGGGTTCAAAAGCAGTGCTGCGTACGCTAATGGTTGTTTCTGGTCGCGGGACGCAACGCACTGCGGTAGCCCAGTGGCTTTGGTGTTGCGCTGCTGAGCTCGAGGTCACGGGTCCAATCAAGCCGCAGCAGTCGCATTCCAATGGGGGCAGAATGCGAAAACGCGCGTATACTGTGCGTTCCGTGCACATTAAATAACCCGAGCTGCTGAAAATAAATGTGCAGTTTTCCATTACCGTGCGCCTCATAACAAGATCTTGATTTTGGAACCTAAATCCTCAAATTTTAATTTTACGTAGCGCAATTACATTTACAATCGACACTGTTGAGTGCGCCTACTGAATTTATCTCGTTGCAGTGCTCTCTTTAGTAGCCAATGCTTTTTTTTAGATTTACTTATAGTAGAATCCAGTGTGACAAATCCGGGTCTTCCTTAGTATAGAAGCCAGCTATCACTTAAGCGTGTGAGATATTAATAAACGTGTTCAAGGAAAATCGATATTTGGAGTTCGATGTAATTGCAGAACATGACAAGGACGAAAGAATGATACACCGCATTACAACCAGGACAGGAACCCGAGGGCCCGCCTAAAACAGAAGACGTTATTTGGTATTTCTTCTCCTGCATTTTAATCTTTCTCTCGCCAGACTCATCTCGAATATCTGAGGAGTCGGTATCTTCCACGACGACTCTTCGCGTGCTATTAAGAGTCAAACGACCCATACACAAATGTTGACTCTTGTTTTGTGACTCTACCCGCGCGAAAATGGGTCTTCGTAAAAAAAAAGAGAGTCAAGTTGCCGTGACTCACTTTTTACTCTCTTTTTTCTTAGAGTGTGGAGGCGGCGGCGGTGTGAGGTTGATGCCCACTGCAGCGTCGAAATTTTAATTTCGAAAATGGAATCAGCGAGAACCGTCCCCGCCATCACCTCCAAAACCGCAGATGATCTGGCCGGCTCATGGCGTGTCTGCGTGCGTCTTTTTGGGCGTTTACGAGTTGCCTCTGCCAAGTTTTTTTTTCTGATGCATTTATAGGCTCCCACGCAAATGCTGCGGCACAAAGGCAAAACTTTAACTCGTTACTGCGAACACGTTTCGGTGCGAGATACGAAGGACGTGGTTTGCTTCGCAAAGTATTTCACCAATGAAAAATGAAGGACCCGGGCGCCGTGTGTGCAGTTGTGCAAACAAATCTGCTTAACCGACTCGTTACACGCAGGCGAATCCGCGGCCGAATGCGCCAATGTTTTTGTTCGCAAAATCTGTTGGCCGCTTGCCGGGCGCCTGTGTTCACGATGCGTCCAAGATCGCGTCGTAAATTGCTCACAAAGAAAGAAGAAAAAATAGGCATGTTTGTGATTACGAACCTAGAACCCCTAATCGCGTATACATAGACAAGGGACAAAAAAAGGACGACGAAGACAAGCGCTGTGGAATGCCAACTACCATGGAATGCCAACTAGCCCGTACCCAAACCTTGTTTCGGTGTACCTGTGTTTCATCGGCTGTCCCGTTAAGAATAATAGTAAACTGAGCAACTTGGTATCTATTATAATGTTTGAAGGGTAACATGAAAACCTGGACACGACGAAAGAAACACTGAATGATTGGACAGAGCACTGGCTTTCAGCTTGTGGAGTTTATTGAAGCAACCTAACTGTATCTCTATAGATATCGTGCTGACGGCACTTCTCGCGAGAGAGGAACGAGAAAAGAAAGAAAGCGGCGGGCGGGGTTAAGAAGACGAATGGATATAAATTGGGATAAGAAAATTTCACTTCGAGAGCTTCGCCGCGAAAGAACGCCTACTATACAGGAGATATTCATATTTAATGAATAACAGAGATAATACAAAGCTATGCGCACATAGAAGGACGTGCCAAGGTTTATTCACCGTTGGCGGGAGCTAAGCTTATGCAAATAAAGTGAGTAAAATGCAGAATAATAAATATTACGAAAAATGCGTATATAACAACAAAACACAACAGCTTAATAAGGTAAGACAACGAAATGTTCACAAGCAGACGTGATTAGTCAGGACTAAAGAATGTTTCATATTTCTCACACTTCCAAGGAAGTCAAACATTTGACGTGCGTGGTTAAAACATTCCAAAGCGATATTGAGGAAAGCAGTAAAATGAATGAACCCTAATGAACTCTTCAATCACTTTTGTGAAGTATGGTGTACCTGAGGGGTTTGTTTTGGGCCCACTACTCTTTATAATTTTTATTAGAGACCTCCACAAATTCATTACTTCTATAAAACTTTTCGTCGAGGACTGCGTATTTTACCGCACCATCACTAACTCCTCTGATCATGCTGCCCTGCAATCCGACCTGACCGTCATATCTTCTTTTTTTTTAAATTTGGGGTTTTACGTGCCAAAACCACTTTCTGATTATGAGGCACGGCGTAGTGGGGGACTCCGGAAATTTCGGCCACCTGGGGTTCTTTAACGTGCACCTAAATCTAAGTACACGGGTGTTTTCGCATTTCGCCCCCATCGAAATGCGGCCGCCGTCATATCTTCTTGGTGTTCCGATTATTTAATGACCTTAATTCATAAATGTAAAAGCATGCGTACCTCACGGGCTTCCTCTTGCCCTGTTTCTCTCAACTATACATTCAATAACTTACACCATTAGCCACTGTAGCATCTTACAAATGTCGTGGCATACATGATAAGGTGGAAGATTGGGCGAGTTGGTGATTTAATATCGACATGTTTGCGCAGCGCAAAAGACGAGGACTGAAGGAGGAGCGCTGTGTTGTGTTCTTCCTTAAGTCCTCGTCTTTTGCGCTGTGCAAACATGTCGATATTGGCATACATATCACTAGTAATCTATCGTTGAACGTACATCTCGAATACAATATCTAATAACCCTAACCGCATGCTCGGTTTCATACATTGGAAGTTTTCCAGTGCTACTGTTCAAAGTCACAACTTTATAAAACATTGGTACGTCCCAAGCTCGAATATACCTGCTCCATTTGTGACGCTGGTCAAAATAATGTTACAAACCTTCTTGAACCAGTTCAGAAAAGGGCCGCCCATTTCATTTTATCAAATTATGCACGTCATGCAAGCGTATCATCAGTGAAACTCAGGCTCCGTTTGCCGGACCTTGCGGTGCGTCGTAAGTTAATGCTCTTAGGCCTCTTTCGTAAGATTTACTACACTGATGCCGTTCTTTAAGGTGAGTTCCTTCACCCATCCTACATTTCACCTCGCATCGATCACCAATTGAAAGGGGAGGGGGGAGTGCCACCATGCAACTCCAACTCTTACTTTCAATCATTTGTACCACGCACTGCCGACGACTGAAACCACCTGCCCGCCTCAATCGATGCCATCTGTGACACCACTAATTTCAAGAAGATTGCCAACAGCTACATATGTACGCGCCACTCCTCTCTGTAATGCCCTCAGGCCTTGAGATTATGTAAATAAATAAATAAATAAATAAATAAATAAATACTCTGACATCTCCACAGAGACACAGTTCCAGTCCCCGTGACTCTACACAAGTATTAGCCAGACATTTATACAGCGCCACAATACCCACACTGTGATCGCAAGGCAGATTTACTGCACACAACGTGGTCCTGCGCACACAATCCCAATCTCAAAGGCATAACCCCGGACAAGACAGATGTACGGCACAATGAGAGGCCAACCCAACTCAACCAGGACTCTCGGACCTGGCGGCGAGAGCGACGCATCGGTGAACGGAAGCCCCGGACTAGAGGGCAGGACCGTGGTGACTCGTGAATAAGAATCACTGCACTAATAAAGGTTAATTTTATTTATAAATACCGCAACGCCGACTAGGGGTTTTAGCAGAGTGGAGTAACATTTGTTGGGTTTTGCAAACTAGCAAACAACTGTAACAATAACCGAAAAACACGGAAGTGAAGCACATATTTTGGCAATGTAACACAATGCTGTACTGGAACCAAGTACAGGAACATATCATAAGCTTAGCACGACATGTGAGACACATGACTGCTGTGGGTGACAACAAAAGTGTTTAAGGATGGCTGTGAAGCGACTTTATTGGTAATTTCGTTCCATTCAATTATTGTCCAAGGAAAGAACTTCAAAGAAATTCAGCTTCTATCCCTCCCTGGAAATAACGCAGTCCAATGCAGGGTTACAACCGGTAACTGGACAATAATAGATGATTGGACACCTCAGCATCGATCAGAAGTATGTGGAAGGCAAGAGAGAAAGTGGGTCTAGCCAGATTTGGTTTAAAGAAACTTCTGAACTGCAGTCCGTCATGTACCGGTTCATAATGCAAACTATGCTGTTGCGGACTCCATGTGCAAAAAGTCTAAATGCACTGAATGTAGTTTTACTGGAGATCGCCGTTATGCGGGTCAGTCACGGTGGTTCACATAGGTTTCTGTTTTCTTACGGAGAACAAATGGGTCTACAAAGAATCCTTGTCCCCGGCAGAACTCGTGGCTGTTCCGTTCAGAAGGAGGTTGTGATCACGACCGGAAGTAAAAAAAAAAGCAAAAAAATAATTTGTGTTTAACAGGCTAGTCATTCCCTTTCTTTTTTCTTTAAAGGCCATTACAAGGCTTACGTAGAAATAGAAGTTCATTATAATTAGTGCCTGATTAAGAAATGTTCGGGCTCAGGCCTCCACAGATGATGATTATGATTTACCAGTGAATACAATAATAATGGTGATGATGACCACGACAATAGGGGATCAGCTGTCACATATTTAGACCATTGCAGGTTTCGCATGTTATTTTTAAGTTTATCCTTACATAATTATTATTTGTTTTCAACACATATATACAGTTAACATTGTTAAAAGGTTAAACGCCTGTGAACCTACACACGGGCCGGCCATCTTACACCTTGATGCAACGTTTCCAACATTTCAACTTTGAGGAAACATGTTCCTTTGCTTCTGTCAGGTTATCTAACGCTTATTGCCTAACGGACACGTCACTATGATTTAACTCTAAAGCTAGCCACAAAACCACAAATTGCTCTCCATCATCCTTTCAGGAAAAATAGAACAGCGTGTTGTAAACTTCAGTTATACATGAACACTTAAAGTACTCTGCATACGTGGCACGCCTACTAAGCGAATACAAGAAAATGCATGTACGACTCTGCAATGAATCATAAAACGGGATGAAAGGTTTATGGCACGTAATTCTGACATTACGTCGTGGTACAGGAGACAGCGGAAACAAACGCGCTGCAACTTTTCACATATGTCACCTATCAAAGATCGTGACAATAAACAGCGGGCCCTTGACCCCTAATAATACCTATATGAAAAATAAAAATAAAGATATGGCAATATTAGGAAGCATACATTTGACATTTAAAATTGCGCCTTGCGGATTTTGCGACTAGCGAACTCTTATATTGCTTTATCAAACAAAATATTCCTCAACAAGGAATTCGGGGGTCCGGGGCTGCAGCCCGCTTAGCCCATGGGTTAATCCGGTCCTGATTACTACGTGCATATCTATCTGCTGTATTTATCTATTTGCTGTATGTATTGTAATTTAGCGATCAGAATATTACGCTTAACTCATGGTGACACGACGTATTTAAGCAAGACACCAATGACATAGTGTCATTCAGCCTGAACAGCTGACAGGCTGGGTGGTTTGCTTGATCGATTAGAATATTTAAACGTGCGCCATTCGGTCTGTCGGTCGGTTGCTCGTTGACATGCACAACTTGTTCCGCTTCCTGGCTACCTCGAACAGCAGTCCCGGCTTCCGCAGCACTGAACGTATTTACTGAGGCCCTGCGTGAGGAAGTTCATCCAGGACTCGGTGAATCCCAGTTGCCAGCGGCAGCAGCCAGGCGGCGCGCTGCCTAGCCGAGCGCGTCAAATGAAATCACGTTGACGACGGCGGTAAGAAAGCACAACAAACGACCGGATGACGTCGCAGGTTGGCGAGATGCGGAAACGCGTCAGCTTGCGCGGCCGCTAGCAATCAATCCTGCGGCGCAAACAGACCGACCTCCCCTGTGCAAAGGCAGCCGCGCATGCTGCGTGCGTATGGCGCAGTGAACTGCTGAATGCACGGCGGGCTGCAGCTTCACACGCACGCACGCACGCACGCACGCACGCCCAAATAATATATATATATATATATATATATATATATATATATATATATATATATATATATATATATATATATATATATATATGATTTAGTGGGGCCTCAGTGGAATGCTGCCGGAATACTAAGCCTACTGCAGAATACGTGCGGCGAGACTAAAAGATGGCTGCGAAGCAATGCCACATTCGTGGAGCGGAGTTGCTGAAGTTTTCCGCGCTTAGCAACATTAGCAACGTGCTCTGTTAATTCGCTGTTATTTCGTTATGCAATTCCGACAGTGTCTTCTAATTTGATGTTTCGAGTTTTTTGCTTTTTGTACGATTATTAGCTGAGGTTTTGGGATAACCATGCTTTTGTGTCGCTAAAATATCCACGTTCGAAGTTTAATAGAGAAGAGAGAAGGGTATTTCAACTTTCTTCTAGTCCAAACAGCTCGATAATCGTGGGCTGACTGGACCATGCACACGCAGTAACGGCTCGTTCATAAGCTCCGAAAAGAGTAAAGCGCCTGTTTTTCGCAAAAAAGCAAACCCATAACAGACAAGCGCTCCCTATTTCCGTGTGATTGACAGATACAGCGAGACACTTAACCGCACTGTATTTTCTTATATTGTTGTTTTTGCCTCAATACTGCTTTGAGATCTCCGACTTCATCGTGTTTATAAGGTGCGAAATACGGACATTATGGCTACATAACGTGCTGGCGATGAAACTATATTAGCTAAGGAAAATATTAATAAACAGTTTCAGGAAATTATTATACAATTTGTAGACTATAACGAAATAAATCAATAACAAAGCAAGTCCATAGATCCCGTAGAAGTACATATGAGTCGTGTTATTGCAGCGTTTTTTATTTTTACTTTTATTTGAACATACTGCTAGCCTCACATTTGAGGCTGTTGCAGGAAAGGGGCAGGATGCATACTCAAGAGAACACAGTTCAAGTAGGCGCGGACATAGATAAGTTTGGGTGAACAAGGCATCACATATGCACCCTATAATCATTATACAATTTCTATAACAGGAGCGGGGAGAAATGGTAGTAAACGCCATGTTGGAAGGTTTAGCACACAGAAGAAGACCAAAGAAAGAAAATGTAAATATTTCGGATGTGTAATGCGCAAGAGGCAAGATTCAGCAGGTGTTTATGTCACGGCAGAATACAAGACACTGCTAAGTGAATTAGAATGCCATCGTACGACGCAGCTCACCTATGTGCAGATCGTAGCTACAGAGCATTGTTTGATAGCTTGGCGATAAAAGTTTCGAGTGATGTGCAGGTGACAACGTCATCAGGCAACATGTTCCATTCACGGATTGCATGTGGGAAAAACAAGTACCTGAATATGTCGTTGTGAAATCTGTATTCTGTTGAGTGCTTGGGGTGTTTTGTTCGAGAACTACGTATCTGTAGCAAGTAGTCACTCGCATTGATTTTCATACTGTCATTAAGAACAAGGAAAAGAAACTTAAGACGTAGTAGTCGAGCTCGATTTTGTATAGTGGGAAGTTCAGCTCGCCTTAATAGTTCTGTGGGGGAGTCAAGACGGAGATACTTATTAAAAATAAATCCAATCGCTTTCCTTTGTACGCTCTTCAATTTTGTTATGTACTGCTTACGGAAGGGAAACCAACATACTATTCCATATTCCAGTATAGAGCGAACTAGCGACAGGTATGCTAAGCGTTTAGTATCTATTGATGCGGATCTAAGCGAGCGTTTTAACGAGTATAGAACTGCCAGTGATTTATTAACAATATATGTTACCTGCATGCTTGTCCCATTTAAAATCTGATGAAATTATGGCGCCTAAATATTTATACTATTCTACTTTCCTTAACATCTGTCCTTGTAAATAATATGGGTAGTTCATGGGCGCTCTTTTATTCGTCACTGATATAAAGTGTTTTATCTATGTTAATCAACATCTGCCACGTTTGGCACCATTGTGTTATATTTTCAAGTGTACTGTTTAAGGTTATCTGATCATCACGACATGTTATTTCCTCGTAGATAACACAGTCATCTGCAAACATTCTTACTGTGGCGTTAGTATTAATGTGTAAATCATTGATAAAAAGAAGAAAGAGGATAGGAGCTTAAAACGGCTCCTTGTGGGACGCCAGATAGCACATCGCCGCAATCCGAAGAGTAGTGAACATACTCTTAGCGTTAGCGTGAACAACACTGCTATATCTCTGCGTATACTTGCGTCCTATGCAGAAAAGGCTAAATTTGTGTGTTCATGTGTGTGCATTCTTTATACTGTGGCACAAAGGTTATAAAGAGGGATAAGATGCCTCAGGAAGGCTGGCCAACGTTTCAATAGGAGGAATGGTGTAAAGCAGTGATTGGGCTTGTTCGTAAGACATTGTGAGGCTTCAAGCGCATGAAAAGACAAGGACGAAAGGAACACGTGACACCCAGTGGCGTAGCCAGAAATTTCGTTCGGGGGGGGGGGGCTCACGTTGCAGCTTGGCTTCCTCCTTAAGAGGAAGCTTTATATCTCGGATGCGCCTATGCAAATACATGTAGAAAGTGAATTAGTTTTTCTCGGCAACCATTGCACAAAAATTGATGAGGTTTGTTGCATTTAAAAGAAAAACTTAAATTCTACTGTCTTCTGGTTTTGAATTCTTCATTTATGTTGCCAATTTTTTATTAAAAATTGGCACAAATCTCACATATTCAGAAGACGAAACTATCACGTTTAAAATTCTGTAACTCAAAAATGAAAAAATAATATCACATTTCTGTGAATCGCATCTAATAGTACATCTCCAGCGGACAAAATTGATATGTTGCAAATGAATCTCAAACAATTTAGCATTATCGAAATACGGCTTTTGCAGAACCCTTGTGCACCACGTAACTAATTCACGTAAGATACAAATTGACATACCGAATTTGTCCGCTTTGGCTCTTATAGTAGATGCCGTTTGAAGAACCGCGATATCTGTTTTTGATGAAGAACATTTAGTTTGTAAACGTCGTACTTCTATTTTCTTTCGCACTTTCACATTTTTCAAATAATTTGAACAAAATTCAGGCCCTATATCGAACTTCCGCTTCCAAAAGATACTAGAAGTTAACTTTCTCAAATTCAACAAATTCCATTAAAAGCGATCCAGGGGTTATCTAAGAAAAGCGTTCTGCGTTTTACATTTATTTGAATAAGCCGCGCCGGAGTTGGGCCCGAACTTAAGCTTCCTCTTAAACAATTTCTCGAGAGATCAAATACACGAATAATAACTGCATTGCCATTGTCAAAGATCCTGCAAACGAATTCTTGAACGCCACGCACTGTCAAAACAAGTAATATATGTATTTTTTAATGAAAAGATGTACTCGTATATGCCAGAAATTGTGCTCAAAATAACTTATATCAATGCTTCCATGTTTTTGTCTATTTAAAAAGTAAAAAAAAAATATCGCACAATCATTAGAACTATATCAGTTCGAAACCAGCAAAGCAGTACATGCCACTGATATGAAAAATGTAAATGCCAAGAAATGAACAAGTTGAGGACATATATGTTATAGAAACTTTGTAAGTCAACAAGCTTTCTTACATTTTTGTACATATGCAACAGCCAATGAAAAATCTCAATTACGTTGTTATTTATTCCAATGTATTATGCAGGAGCAGCTGTCACCGGTCGTGTATCGTGAGTAATTGCACCGAAATTATTGGCCCAACAGAGAGCACCTATATAAAGCCGTTCTGCAATATATATGAGGGCGAGTCGAATGAAAGTAAAAAAAATTAAATTATGGGGTTTTACGTGCCAAAACCACTTTCTGATTATGAGGCACGCCGTAGTGGAGGACTCTGGAAATTTTGACCGCCTGGAGTTCTTTAACGTGCACCTAAATCTAAGCACACGGGTGTTCTCGCATTTCGCACCCATCGAAATGCGGCCGCCGTGGCCGGGATTCGATCCCGCAACCTCGTGCTCAGCAGCCCAACACCATAGCCGCTGAGCAACCACGGCGGGTGAGTCAAATGAAAGTCAGCCAATGCAAATTATGACAAACAGGGTACTTAATTTAAAAGTAGTCTCCTTGGGCATTTAGACATTTATCCCATTGACTAAGAGTCGGGTGATTCCCGTCTCATAAAACTCCTTAGGTTGCTGCTTCAACCATCGTCCGACACGAGTCTGTTTCCCTTAACCTGTTTTTTTTTTCATTTGCCCCAAAATGTGGAAGTCGCAAGGCGACAGGTCTTAGCTGTATTGCAGATGTTCCAGCGTTTCCCACTTGAACTTTGCCAGTTTTGTATTAACCACATCAGCGACGTAGGGACGGGCATTGTGGAAAAAATAAAAATTAAATTATGGGGTTTTACGTGACAAAACCACTTTCTGATTATGAGGCACGCCGTAGTGGAGGACTCCGGAAATTTCGACCACCTGGGGTTCTTTAACGTGCACCTAAATCTAAGTAGCCGGGTGTTTCCGCATTTCGCCCCCATCGAAATGCGGCCGCCGTGGCCGGTATTCGATTCCGCGACCTCCGTGCTCAGCAGCCCAACACCATAGCCAGGTCGTGGAACAAGATGACCCCATTCGTCAATTTTCCACGTCGTTTGTCCTTGATTGCGACACGCAGCCGATCCGGCGTTTCACAATATCGGAAACAATTGATAGTCTCTCCGGCTTTAGAAAATTATATCAGTAATGGCCCCTGACGATCGAAAAAAAATAGTAAACAACACCTTTCCGGCGGAAATGACGACCTTTGCTTTCTTTGGGGGCGGTGAATTCGAATGTTTCCACTGTAAGCTTTGCCGTCGTGTTTCAGGCTCGTAGTAGTGGCACCATGGTTCGTCCCCGATCACAATTGCAGACAAGAAGTCGTCACCCTCATTGTGATACCGGATCAGATGAGTCAAGGCAGCGCAGAACCTTCTTCTGGCGGTGGTTCAAAATCTTAAGATTTTGAACCACCGCCAGTAGAAGGTTCTGCGCTGCCTTGGGGCATCCATTGCGCACACAAGAGCCGATGACCGAGATGTTCATGAATTATGGCGTGAACCGAACCGCGACTGATGTTCACACCCTCTGCCAGTTCATCAATGTTTATCCTCCGTTCTTGTCTCATCAGCTCATCAACTTTTGTTCTTGTGTTGGGGGTGATTGCACGATGGCTTTGGCCCGGTCTTGGATCATCTTTGCAACTTTCACGTCCTTTTTCAACCGTTTGCTCCAATGCTTCACAGTGGCCAATGAAATTCAATGTTCAACGTACACGGCAGCCATACGGCGAATAATTTCCTTTTGGAAAACACCTTCAGCTGTCAAAAAATTCACGGCACTCCGCTGCTCAACTTCTGAATTGTCCATTACGTCACGCAACCATGTTCAATCCAGTGTATGAGAGCATTAAAGAACGTTTACCCTGACATATGCGTGTCACTTTTGTAAATGAAAGGTGCCTGTGTGCTACGCGCATGCCTCGGAGATAATTAACCGAACCATTATTGCGCGGTGTGGGTAGGCTCACTTTCATGTAACTCGCCTACGTTCATTAGAAATGCGAAGATACAATGGAATATACAAATGCTTGATAAAGGGCAAAAAAGTGCCACTGGAAAGAAAGTTCACTGCACGTATACACAAAACCTTGCAACAATATATTTAAATATACGTATAAGTCCCCAATAAATCTACGTATCTAAGAAAAAGTCAGTGTATATAATGCGTCAAACAAAGCAAATAAACATGTAGCGCAATCACAGATTCACAGAATCCTGGATCCTGCCCCCATTCCATCCACTCCATCCGATGCATCGCGTGCGACGGAAGGCGGCGTGCTTGCTCCCCGCTTTTCCCCTTTGCGCACGCAAGACTGAGCCACCATCGTCGGCTCACCCATTCCACTCCCCCTACTCTTTCACTCGCACATACAGCATGCGGCGCGCGGTCACGACGTTATTGCCCTGAGACTTCATACGAAACATGAGGGCGACGGCGACAGCAGAAATACGCCTGGACTCTTCATATAATTGCTATCACAATAATATAATAATAGTACCCGGCAACCGAAGCGTGCCGTGGCCGATTACTTTCCGCAAAAGAAGTAACAAACTGACACCATGCGACAGTTCGCTGCGCCGCAACAATGTATTTTTTTTTCTTTTGTGGGGCGGGAGCACTGAAATGAAAAAAAAAACGCACAGGAGAGTATGTTGGCCCCAATCCAATGCCTACTTTCGGCACCTAATGTGGCTACCGAATAGATATCGAAGAAAACGTGAGACGCTTGGTCCACCGAGAACCATACGCATAGTGTTCGGTATTTTACACCGGCGAGACAAGACTCTCCAGCGAGGTTGCGCTCAAGCGAACACGGTGTAATCCGTCAAGTCTTCACAGTGATGGCGGTGAGCGACCATTCTTTCGTTTTCTCGTCTGCTAGCCACGAGGCGTCAAAAGCTCTGCCAGGCAAAAATTCACTCTGCAGAGAAAACCACATGCGCACCGAAGTACGCCGCGCGGTGGTTTCGGGGCAACGCAAGAAAAACACATGCGCTCTGGCTGGCTCTGGCAGCCCGGGGGTAGGGTAGCGAGAATAAAAAAATTTAAGAGGCTCAATGTGTTCTCACGAATAAAAGTCAAAGTGGAAAAAATAAAGAAGAACGTAGTTACCCTGGCTGGCTTTAGTGTCTTGACATAGATGCTTTGGCGTAGGTGAAAAAAAAATGTTGATATTTTTTATGCAACATGACACCACAACGCTTTGTCTCATCGCATCTCCCTGCGTGTTTTGTCAACTTGTCTGATATTGTGTTGATTTGGCTTGTCTCGTTGTATGTTTCGATCTAAGACTAGAAAAGTAAATGCACCCTTGGCGTCAAATGTTTATAACAACATTAGGCCCACAACGTTCCGGAATTGAAAATCTAAAGCACGACTTTGGAAATATTAATGCACGTTTCGCATCAAAAGTTTTTAGAACTTTATACCCATAAAGTGTCAGAATTAAAATCCAAGCGCTCCCGATTCCGAGGCCTCAACGAGATGCTGCGACGAGCCCGCCCACCACACCTTTGGAACTTTGTGCTCGGATGGAGCTCCTTGCGTTACGATATGTGACTCCCGGTGCATTGGCGTTGCTGCGAAATCCAGCCCGATTTCGCAATGTTCGCGCTAAATTGTTTTTTCGAGCGTGAAAAGGGACATTCTAGACAAAATCGAGCATGATTTGCGCCGGCGGGGGTTGTTTTGGCCTGCGGCGCATGAAGAGCAAGAAAAATTTCGGGGGGTGGGGTGGCTGAAGCCCCATAAGCCCCTCCCCCCCCCCCCCCCCCCCCTGGCTACGGCCCTGGTGACACACACAGGTCGCTAAGCTGCAACAATCTTTATTTCGAGCAAAGGACCCATACATATATACAACCTTTTCGCATACATCATCATACATGCGGTGTTTGCAAAAATATGTTATACAGCATTACGCAGGTAAGCTAACTATTCGCGCGAAAGGGCAATTGATGGTTTTGAAACACAGTTATCCCCAAGCCTATCAATCATTTCTGCTTCGATAATTTCGCGAGTTAATCTTCCCAGGGCTCTTCTCACGATGGAGCAGTCTCTGTATGCTGGAGCGCATGTCGAGTGGTCACGATCATTCACCTCGGCAACAGCGCATTTGCAATGCCTGCAGTGAGCGTCAAGGAACCCACCGGGCTTTTCTGCTGCATTATACCGGTGTTCCTCTAAACACTCGTTGAGGCACCTTCCGCGTTGCCATACGTAATATTTTTCACACTTTTGAGGAAGGTTGTGTTTTCGAAAGTAGTCATATTAGGGTTATTATAGTTAGACAAAGGTATTTCACTCTCGTCAGCAACACTCCTTGGCATAGTTACTCGTTCGAGCTTCCCACGCTAAGCGTGCGGCGCTCGCCTCGCCCCTGCTTAAGCTTTTCCTAGTCTCTAGAGCCGCTCGAGTTCGCTCGATTCAAACTAAATAATGTCCGCCCGACCTCGATCGGAACGCACGTGATCTGCGCCCGGCCGGCCGAAAAAGGGGCTTCGTACCGGCCACAGAGCTCAATGTCTCAGTAAGGTGCCTGGTGTATTCTCGTGTGGACGCCATCCTCTCGGTAAGCGCGGAGACCATCTTGTATTCCCTCATTTTTTAAACATCGACCATCGCGGACAACATCAGTCTCTTTCCACGTAAGTACGATGCTCTAGACAGGAGCTTTGCCGCTTCAATTTGACCTGGGGCCTGCCGGACCAACCGACTGAGCCATCTCTCCGGGCAACATCCAAGAGTCACGAGTTCAAATCCCCTGTTCTCTTCCTTGTTGTTTTCCTCTTCTTTCCTTTCTTTTATCTCTTTTCTTCTAGTTTATCACTATATCAGTGAATTGCATATCTTTGACACGACCGTCTGCACGGGGACCCTCTTAGAATTTTTTTCTTGAAACACTTGTAAATTTTTTTATCCTCTATTATTTATGGCCACTCATGTGCAGGTGATAGACTACCAGGTTTCTCCAGATGAGTGCCATCTGTGCGGTTTAACCGAGCTCAGATTGGTCGACCTTGACAGATCGAAGAAGGCACCACTGTAGGTTAAATGAGGCGTACAACTCCTGCGGTGGCGTAGAGATAGAGTATCCGCCTCGCGTGAGAGAGGACCATGGTTCGAATCCCGGTGCCGCACAATTTTCCGCCGAAAAAAACCCCAGTGTTGATACAATTGCATAAACAGGCCTGGAGTGCGGTCTGATCCCGGTGACCAGAACCGGTAACGCACTCTCTCACCAGAGCAGGATTGGCCACCCTGGTGCAGTACTTGGCCACAACCTCCTATATGAACACAACAATGAAACCCCGGCCCTCAGTGCCCAGCAGCTGCGCAGCAACTGACTACGGCGGTGGTCAAACCTGGGACGCAGCAGAGGGTGCTAAGAATCCCTGGTCCCGGACAGGCCACCATTGGAATCTGAACCTGGCAACGTTTAACGTTATCCCAGGTAGCACAAAAGAGATACGTAACGTTTTCGTAGCGTTTATCCAAGACGATAAAAACGGGTTAAAGAGGACACGAATGAGAGAACTTCGGCGGGAAAACGTCGGATATCTCTGCTAATGTCCGGCTTAATTACTTTCTTGAGACGATCTAGAACAGGTCTGCAAGGCGTATTCGAAAAGCTGGTCTAGAAATAGGATTGGGAAAGACACAAGTAATCCCTTTGCCAAAACTATTGGTAACCAATTTCTAAACGTTTTTAGGACGTTATCAAAAAGCTGATCTAGAAGCGGTCTTGAAAGGTTTACGATCATCTGAAGCTAATTTTCGCGGGTGACGGGCGCGATCAGACATCGTTGTTCAAAACACGCGTTTAGTTTCGCCTCACGCGACTGGCCTATGCCGCGCAGACGTCGTCAGCCGCACCCGTTGGCGCGGCCTAGGCCAATCGCGTAAGGTGAAACTGATCGGGCGTTTCGAACAACGATCTCCAATTGCGCCCCAGATGAGTAGAAGCGTCGGTGTTGACTGTAAGAGCCATGGCGCAGTGCCAAGCACTGTTCCCCGCATGGCCGGCGCATCCTCTACCAAGTCGCTCGAAAATGAGCCTGTTAGGAATAATAAATCCTTAACACTGCGTTTAGTAAGCTACGATGCTTACAACCACAATGGGAATGACATCCTGCAAAGAACAAATGGCCACGTCTTGGCAGGTGGCCAGACCAAGCCCTTCATGCCAAGAGTGCATGAAATGAGAACATTGTGACAAAGCAAGAACACTTTATTAAAATGTAATGCTTATGCAAGGTTCGAACAAACTGTGTGAGAAATGCAAATAGAAATAAAAGTACATCAACAATGACAAAAGTCGCAGAAAGGATTCGTAATGAACTCGAAAGTGAACATTCACTAGCACATAAACAAAATTCCAAGTACACTTACAAAAATGAACAGAAAAACCTGGAGTGTACTAAAGTGTCTAATTTATCATAGTAAAGTGCGCGTGCTATTAGATGGACTAGAGTTATGCAGAAGTGACATCGGAGTGAATGGAAGAAGTAGACTGAAAAATGCAAGAGTATGAATTGGATGGTAACTGCCTCCAAGCAATGTTACCAATCATCTAGAAGCTTGAAAAGAGCACAAAAAGAAATACCACCGCATACCATCATAAAACAATCCTGTGACAGAAATAAAAAAAAAATGGGAAAAATGCAAAATTGGAAATATTGCCTTTAGGATATATCAAAGAAGGTAATGGCGAGAAAAAATAACCATACAACAAAAAAGCAATAAAGTGAAATTAGTACAGAATACTTAAACGGGGGATTCAGTGTAACAAGTGAACACTACTGTAGTACAGCGAACGATGAGACAGTAATGCTGCATCTTGCCACTCCAGAACGTGAGAAATGAATATGCAAGCCTCATATTAGAAACTTACATAAACATGGAAATAAACTGGAATGCACTGGAAGCTGCATTTGTGTAACAAAGGAAGCAATGGTCATAATAAATAGTAAGTGTTTTATCTAAAAAGCCCTTTACAAGAGGCAAAGTTGTACCTCTCTGGCAAAAATAAAGTTGCAACGAATAATTTAATAATAATAATATTTGGGGTTTTACGTGCCAAAACCTTTTTCTGATTATGAGGCACGCCGTAGTGGAGGGCTCCGGAAATTTTGACCACCTGGGGTTCTTTAACGTGCACCTAAATCTAAGCACACGGGTGTTTTCGCATTTCGCCCCCATCGAAATGCGGCCGCCGTGGCCGGGATTCGATCCCGCGACCTCGTGCTCAGCAGCCCAACACCATAGCCACTGAGCAACCACGGCGGGTAACGAATAATTTGCAAACCAGCAAATACATTAATTAGCACACTGACATGTCACACTTTGCGCACATCTCCAGTCTCCTAAAGTAAAAAAAAGCACTCTGAATGAGAAAAACGTTTAACACATGTAGCCCAGAGCAAATTCTTTGCCAGTTCACTCACACTTTCACATCCAAAAACATTTGCCACAAAGTCCAGGCACAGTTCCACTGATGTTTACCAATTCACCCCCACTTTCACGTCCAAAAATATTTGGCACACAGTCCAGGCAGAGCTTCATAGATAAACAGCTTGAGAGCACCCTACTGATTATTGTGCAGTCCCGCTGCTGGAAATAGAACTGCCGCACATGCTGGTAGTGGTTTCAATGTAGACACACTTGCTGCCCTGGACAGGTATGTTGAGATATCTGCACTGGTGCTCTATTTTGTCGAAGTAGACACATTGATGCACTACGCTGGTAATTGAAATGTTTTGAATGCACAAGTATTGGCTTCACCAGAAAGACTTGCCCACATACCACCACTGGCATATATATGCACTTGCTCTTCACTCAGTAGCATTGAACTTAAAGTGTTCCCTATGTGGGAGCCATGTGTAAAACCGGTGTCACACGACCACTCTCGATCGCGATCAAGCCCGATCCGGATCGAAATTATCGATGCGACCAGCTCACTCTCGTAGCTTGCGCAGAGGAGCCATCACGACCGAGAAATTCGATTTGTAACGAACTGGATATCGGCTAAAAGAGCACCGTGTGAAACCGGTATCAAATAATGCACAGACGTACGCTAGGAAAATGTGTTGCACAAGGACAAAGAACTGCGACATGCCCTGTTGTGCGAAGCGCGCGAACAGAACACATGTATATATATACTAAAAAAAAATTGCGAGAGCGCTTCGCGAACTCCATGCGCACACATGGCACCCGCACGAACTCGGCAGGCCGCCGTAAAGCGCGAAGGGCGCACAGCGTACATTCCAACAAATGTCCCAAACTGCAAACAATCGTACTACCTAAAGCATACAAGTTATTTTATACCAAGGGCATACTCGACTCACGTATGCAGTATGCACAAGCGAGTTATGCAGCGTACATGCTGTATCCATTCGCCAAATAGTAAAATTGATAACAAGCACAAAGCTACAAGGGACTCAATACATTACTACCATTTGAGGCGTCAAATAAAATCGAATTTGGCCGTTTCATATATTGGACACAATATATGGACACATGTGGTACACGGTAATACCATGAAATACCCATCACGTGGGTAAAGGGGGTGAAAACACAATCGAGAACCTGAAGCGCAAACGATAAAAGCACGGGATGGTGCACGCAAAATTCTGTCAGTGCGGTGTAGCGCGAGGGAAGAAAATAGGGTGAGCACTTGACCTCACCTTTTGGGATACCGCACTAGTAGTGAATCATTAAAAAAAAGCCTGTTTGAACCAGTTCCCTTGTCTGCAACACTCTTGCTAAACGGGAGACTAAAATACCACGATGATGGCTCTATTGCGGAGATCGGCAAGGTGCGCACAGGCAGAAATTTTGCCGCCTTTCTTCGCATTCTGCAAAATGCTTTCTTGTTAGGATCACGCATAGCGGCCGACCCCGACGCTAGGGACACACAGGCATGATTTCGTCCCTCTAACTTTCGTCCTTATACTGCCCTTAACGCCTTAATTACAGCGTCAGTGAAAAGGCGCCTCACATAACATGACAATGAACTTGAAGAGCTGATTAGTGCCCTCCACTCCGCGCCCTCCAATTGAAAACACTACTGATTTCCAAATTAAACTACACAAACAGATCGCACAACCCAACCTAATCACAGAACGTCGTTTTCTTGACGGCAAAACCCTGCAACACTTACATGACAAAGGGCAGCGGCAGCACATTCAGAACAGCCGCTATCATACCATAGCGCAATGCAAGTGCGATAACGTTATTATGCCCGGCTCAAACAGATCGCACAACCCAAACTAATCACAGAATGTCGTTTTCTTGACAGCAAAGCACTGCAACACTTACATGACAAAGGGCAGCGGCAGCACATTCAGAACAGTCGCAAACAGACCATAGTGCCATGCGAGTGCGATAACGTAACTATGCCCGGCTTCACAAATAACGTCGCCGCCTTGATCACATAACAATTGAAAACACTACTGATTTCCAAATTAAAACCACACAAACATATCGCACAACCCAAACTGATCACAGAATATCGTTTTCTTGACAGCAAAACACTGCAACACTTACATAGCAAAGGGCAGCGGCAGCACGTTCAGAACAGCCGCAAACACACCACAGCGCAATGCGAGTGCGGTGACGTGACGACGCCATGACGACGCGACTATGCCCCGGCTCACCCGGCTGCCCGGCATCACGAATCACGTGGCCACCTTGGTCACATGATTTGACGACGGTATCGCCACCTTGCGCAAGGTTGGATCGCGTTGATGGGTTGTTGAATATTGTAGAAGCCGCTAAAGAGGCTGACGCGCCGTGGCGTGGCGGTGGCGTTTTGAGTCGTTTGCAAAACGTATTCACCCCTCGTTTTTAAGCTGTCTGGCTTCCAACGTTATCAAAACGTATTCACCCCTCGTTTTTAAGCTATCTTGTTTGGAACGTCTTTGATGCGTCGATTTTGGTCAAAAATCCGTTTCAGACGTTGAATCCCTTAATACGACGTTTTCAAGACTTTGTGTGCTACCTGGGTAGAACGTTATCTAGTGAGGCGAGTCTAGCAGTGTTATTGGGGGAATTAGAGGGTAGTAAATGGGATATAATAGGGCTCAGTGAGTTTAGGAGGACAAAAGAAGCATATACAGTGCTAAAAAGCGGGCACGTCCTGTGCTACCGGGGCTTAGTGGAGAGACGAGAACTAGGAGTCGGATTCCTGATTAATAAGGATATAGCTGGTAACATACACGAACCCCACAGCATTAACGAGAAGGTGGCAGGTCTTGTCGCGAAACCTAATAAGAGGTACAAATTGAAGGTCGTACAGGTCTACGCCACTACATCCAGTCATGATGACCAGGAAGTCGAAAGCATCTATGAAAACGTGGAATCGGCGATGGGTAAAGCCATAAACAAAATACACTATACTGATAGGCAACTTCAATGCCAGGGTAGGCAAGAAGCAGGCTGGAGACAAGTCAGTGGGAGAATATGGTATAGGCTCTGGGAATAGCAGGGGATAGTTATTAGTAGAGTTTGAAGAACAGAATAATATGGGCAAAATGAATACCTTCTTCCGCAAGCGGGATAGCCGAAAGTGGACGTGGAGGAGCCCGAATGGTGAGACTACAAATGAAATAGACTTCATACTCTGCGTTAACCCTGGCATCATACAAGATGTGGACGTGCTCGGCAAGGCGCGCTGCAGTGACTAGCCTAGACTTAAGGGAACGGAAGAAACTGGTACATAAGAAGCCAATCAATGAGTTAGCGCTAAGAGGGAAACTAGAAGAATTCCGGATCAAGCTACAGAACAGGTATTCGGCTTTAACTCAGGAAGAGGACCTTAGTGTTGAAGCAATGAACGACAATCTTATGGGCATCATTAAGAAGTCGCTGGTAACTCCGTTAGACAGGATACCAGTAAGCTATCGCAGGAGACGAAAGATCTGATCAAGAAATGCCAACCTATGACAGCCTCGAATCCTACAGCTAGAATAGAACTGGCAGAACTTTCTAAGTTAATCAACAAGCGTAAGACAGCTGACATAAGGAACTATAATATGGATAGAATTGAACATGCTCTCAGGAACGAAGGAAGCCTAAAAGCAGTGAAGAAGAAACTAGGAATAGGCGAGAATCGGATGCATGAGTTAAGAGACAAAGACGGCAATATCATTACTAATATGGATGAGTAGTTGAAGTGGCTGGGAATTCTATAGAGATTTATACAGTATCAGTGGCACCCACGACGATAATGTTAGAGGGAATAGTCTAGAGGAATTTGAAATCCCACAAGTAACGCCGGAAGAAGTAAAGAACGCTTTGGGAGCTATGCAAAAGGGGAAGGCAACTGGGGAGGACCAGGTAACAGCAGATTTGTTGAAGGATGCTGGGCACATTGTTCTAGAAAAACTGGCCACCCTTGATACACAATGCCTGATGACCTCGAGCGTACCGGAATCTTGGAAGAACGCTAACATAATTCTAATCCATAAGAAAGGGGACGCCAAAGACTTGAAAAATTATAGACCGATCAGCTTACTGTCCGTTGCCTACAAAGTATTTACTAAGGTAATCACAAATATAATCATGAACACCTTAGACTTCTGTCAACGAAAGGACCAGGCAGGATTCCGTAAAGGCTACTCAACAATAGACCATATTCACACTATCAATCAGGTGATAGAGAAATGTGCGGAATATAACCAACCCTCATATATAGCTTTCATTAATTACGAAAAAGCGTTTGATTCAGTCGAAACCTCAGCTGTCACGGAGGTAGTACGGAATCAGGGTGTAGATGAGCCATATGTAAAAATACTGAAAGATATATATCGCAGCTCCACAGCCACCGTAGTCCTCCATAAAGAAAGCAACAAAATCCCAATAAAGAAAGGCGTCATGCAGGGAGATACGGTCTCTCCAATGCTATTCACAGCGTGTTTACAGGAGGTATTCAGAGACCTGGAGTGCGAAGAATTGGGGATAAGAGTTAATGGAGAATACCTTAGTAACTTGAGATTCGCTGATGATATTGCCTCGCTTAGTAACTCAGGGGACCGATTGTAATGCATGCTCACTGACCTGGAGAGGCAAAGCCGAAGGGTGGGTCTAAAATTAATCTGCAGAAAACTAAAGTAATGCTTAACAGTCTCGGAAGAGAACAGCAGTTTACGATAGGTAGCGAGGCACTGGATGGGGTAACGGAATACATCTTCTTAGGGCAGGTAGCGACCGCGGATCCGGATCATGATACTGAAATAATCAGAAGAATAAGAATGGGCTGGGGTGCGTTTGGCAGGCATTCTGAAAACATGAACAGCAGGCTGCCATTATCCCTCAAGAAAAAATTGTATAACAGCTGTGTCTTACCAGTACTCACGTATGGGGAAGAAACCAGGAGGCTTACGAAAAGGGTTCGGCTGAAATTGAGGACGACGCAACGAGCTATGGAAAGAAGAATGATGGGTTTAACGTTAAAGTATAAGAAAAGAGGAGTTTGGGTGAGGGAAGAAACGCGAGTTAATGACATCTTAGTTGAAATCAAGAAAATGAAATGGGCAGGACATGTAATGAGGAGGGAAGATAACCGATGGTCATTAAAGGTTACGGTCTGGATTCCTAGGGTAGGGAAGCGTCGCAGCGGGCGGCAGAAAGTTAGGTGGGCGGATAAGATTAAGAAGTTTGTAGGGACAACATGACCACAATTAGTACATGACCGGGGTAATTGGAGAAGTATGGGAGAGGCCTTTGCCCTGCAGTAGGCGTAACAAGGCTGATGATGATGCTGATGCTGATGATGATGATGTAAAAAACTGCTCCCGCACATTCAACAAACGCTTCCTAGTGTTTCTTTCTGCACATGCGCTTGCCAGACCAGCCCTGTCTGGCAAGCGCATGTGCAAAAAGAAACACCAGGAACACCTTCCCGCAGCTGCTGTGTTCTGGGAGCCACTGGATTTTTCGCGCGTTACCTCGACAACGCCACTTGTGAGCCAATACAGGCTTCACTTGAAAATCTTATTTTCATTTGCACTGGTGCTAATAAAGTACAAGAAGTTACAAAGCTGTCCGGAGAGTCCATGTTTTTGTGCACTTCCTCTGGCGCTGCTTGTTGTTGAGACACGATGTGTCGAAACTTTCCAAGGCGTCCTACAGCCTCGGCTGGGGTTACATGATTTGAATCTGCCTCCGCCATTGCATCCACCTCGTCGCACTCTTCTTCTTTGGCATGAACACTGGAAGCAATATCCAGATCTGAAAGTTCAGCTCAGGTAACGAGCTCGCTGTCACACTGCACATAATCTTCAAACGAAGTGTTGCTGTCAACATCTAGGTGGTCACAGAGCTCTGTCCACATCGCGGGGTCGATCATCTCCGTTGCACTGTTCGTCTTGCTCGCTTTCACCGCACCGAGCGCAATAGCAGTATCTATGCCCGCATTTTCTAATTGTAGCCGGTGTGATTGTTACGAAGCTGGACGGGCGATTTTTTCGCGGCGAGCAACGGCTACGCCAGCGCTGTAGAGCGCAAAACTTCGTCGAAGTGATTTCAAAAATGAGTCCGGGTGAACTGATCACGTTGTCTTAACTGAAATATTTGCTCTTTGCAAATTCGTTTAACAGAAAGATTTTTTGCATAGTATACATTGGAAAACCGGCGGGGATTTTCTAAAAGGTCGTTATTCTAAAACTCCATTTTAACCAACGTCCGTACAACTGCGAGATTACTATATATATATATATATATATATATATATCCACTTTATTTCCAACACGCTAGTTGGTGACCCTATTCGGAACGGCCTGCACAGCTGTCTACATCCAAAGTTTTCTCAGCCAGCTGCAGCTGCGAGCGTGGCGAGCTTCCCCGAAGTGACCGTGGACCACGTACCTGCCGCGATGACTCGTTTCGTAGGGACGACGATGTGCCGCGTCAACACCCTCTATGACTAAACGCGGTCGGCGGACCAAGCATTCTTCGTGGATTAGCCGTGCCCGCTGTTTGAAGCAGGGGAGCCTGTGGAAGATATCTTGCGCGGCCGTCTCACAGGGCTTAGAAGTCATGGACGGACGCGGTGGCCATTGTCTGCGGGGTCAACACTGGCATGAAGAGGCGCTTGCCCGGGCAAGCGCCGTGTCTCCAAGAACGCACTCACCTCGGCCTGGTCAGTAAAACCTGTGTGGAAGTATGTGTAACCCTCCCCCTAAAAGGCGGCACGACTACGATGACGTTGTACGCTACGAATTGGCGGTGAATTGCCGTTTTTCTCTCACCTAGAGATCTAGGGAAGACAGAGTGTTTATAAGCAGCTGTTGTGCGGCTGCTGAGTGTGCTTTCCCTCACAGTCATGCTAGACTGATGAACTGCAACGTCGTTATGTAGATACTGTAAATAAACCCATATTCCCCGTTTTCGATGACAAGCAGCCCTTCCCTTGAACAACGTCATCAGCGGGGATGAGTTGGATGATGGCATGGGCCAGCTACCATCTATTTTATGCCAGACTCCAAACATTACAGCCCCCAGACAAAAACTGTCGCAGACAGCTTGACGCGGCCTGGATGCTTACAAAGAGCAACAGGCTGTGTATTTCACAAAGTCGAGCAATTGTATATACATACAGTCATTATGAAGAAGAAATGAACTTGCTTGATACAGATAAAGCATACATGGTGGAGACTCACAGAATGCATAAACACTGGAGGAAATGTAGCAGCCAGGAGAAAAGAGAAAAAGTTCATTGCTTCATCAGGCAGTCACGCACCTCCGATTTAAAAGGGCGGAGTGGGGCACTGAAATTAATGTGAGCTTTTAAGAGGTTGTATAGTGTTGGTATACAGTAATCCAGCCTATATCTACCGTAATTTGTACGTGTACGCGGCACTGGTATTAGCCTGTTATGTATGCTGCAGTCATACGGGGAATGTTCTGTATCGTTTGGGAGTTTATTTTTATACATATAAAGAGATAGTTTATAATCGTATACCTTAGACGTCTTAAACATGTCATGGTTAATGAATAGGGGACCAGTGGGTAATAGACTCAGGTGTCCATTAAACTTCTCAAAGATTCTTAGTATCTTCTTTTGGAGCCGCTCCAGTTTGTTATACGTGGTGGTCGTTGTACCCCGAACTAAAGTGCAATATGATACACGTGAGTAAAAATTAGCATAATATATTGCATTATTTAGTCTAATTGGAATTATTTCCCTCAGTCTGTAGAGGCAACGAACTGCTTTGCCTAATTCAATCGTGAGCTTAGTAACGTGCATGTTCCAAGACATTGTTTCTTCGCTAAGGTGAGCTGGGGACCACCCAAAACACCACCTCCGCACTCGGGGAAAGATAATAATAATGGAGAGGAACTTAAAAATCTTAGAAACACGTTTTAAACACGGAGAACACGTTTTAATGGCACTAGACATAACAGGAGCTTTTGACAATGTCAGCCACGCGGCAATCCCGGAAGGCCTTAACAGCGTAGACTGCGGAAAGAAAGTACACGGATACGTCAAAGCCTTCCTCTCGAATAGAACAGCAGCAATAGGTTTGGGAGAGATCCGATCGCAAAAATTCCCCACAATAAACAAGGGGACACCCCAAGGTTCAGTAATTTCCCCGATACTCTTTAACATCGCAATGATTGGCCTAGGGTATAAACTAAGCAAAATCGAAGGCATACAACACGCCATGTATGCAGATGACATCACCATCTGGACCACTAAAGGCTCGCTGTGCCAAAAAGAAAGCTATCTGCAAGAAGCAGCCACTTGCGTGGAAGAATACGTCGGGGAAAGAGGCCTTGAGTGCTCAACGGAGAAATCCGAGCTTCTGAGAATTACACGGCGCAAGAAAAGCAAAGAAAGCCTTAACATGCGGCTAAAGGGGCAGCCGATACCGGAAAGCCAACAAATCAGGATCCTTGGAATGTGGGTGCAATCCAACCAGCGCTGCAGCCACACGCTGAAAACACTCAAGCAGTCAACAACCCAAATAGCACGCATGATCACTCGAGTGTGACAAAAGAGATATGGGATGAAAGAAGGAGACACACTTAAGCTGGATGGGAACCTGGTGGTCAGCAGGGTCGCATACTCGCTCCCGTACTTCAACTGCACCAAACAGGAAATACAAGAAGCGGACACAATTTTACGCAAAGCGTACAAAACAGCACTTCACCTGCCGAACAATACATCGACAGAGAAACTAATGGCACTTGGTTTAAGCAACACCTTCGAAGAACTAAAAGAAGCCCAACGTATCGCACAGCTCATGAGACTCCAGCAGACCAAAACGGGAAGGGAACGGCTAAAAAGGCTAGGCTTCGCGGAATCAATCAAAGAAACCCAAAGAACGGAGGGGATTCCTGATGAATATCGGAAAACATACACTGTTAGCCCCCTACCCAAAAACATGGACCCAAACCTCCACACGGCACGAAGGGACGCAAGGGCGACATACGTCGAAAAGTACCTGGCCACAAAAAACACAACAGTGTACACAGATGCTGCAGTATACGCCAAGCAAAGAGGCACAAACATAATAAAGAAAGCTGCGATAGTAATAAGCCAGGACTACAAAGAGATCAGCAGCGCGTCAATGAAGGACTGCTCGGTAACGGAAGCTGAGGAAATAGCCGTGGCTCTAGCGGCAGTGGAGGGCTACCGATCCGAAAGGTCTTTAACAATACTCACCGACTCGCAAGCTACGTGTCGGAATTACATGAATGGCAGAATAGGACGCAGAGCGCTTAACATCCTCAGCTCCTGCAGGGCTAACAACAAAGTCAGCCATACAATTTTCTGGGTACCGGGTCACGCTGGAATAGAAGGGAACCTAAGGGCGGACAACGCAGCTCGAGAGCAGACAAACCGAGCGGCCACAAGCACCGACCCTGAGGAACCCATACCAGTCAACCCAAGCTACTCAGACATTCTGAATTACTATAAAGGGGTCCGAATCAAATACCCTCCACGCCACAGCAGCCTAAACTAGCACGAAGCAATCTCTTGGAGGAGACTGCAAACAGGAACATACCCAAATCTAAACACACTAAGCAAGGTGCTTCCCACCTAGTAAAGAGACATTTGCCCCTGGTGCTGCGCGAAGCCCAACTTATATCACATTACATGAGGATGCGCTCACAATCAACAATTCCTTCAAATAAAAGACCAGAGTGCGGAGCAGTGGGAGAGGGTGCTCTCCAGCAGCGACCCGAAAGTCCAGCATGCACTAGTAAGGCACGCTCACCCAGTAGCCACCCTCAGTGGTGCCCTGGAATAGGGGCGTCGACCCTGCGCAGATGGGGAAGAAGACAGTGACGACAGCCGACCACATCTGCCACCGCTCATTTCTAACCAATCAGAGCAAATAAAGTTTTTCCTCCTCCTCCTTTAACCAAACCCCCAAAAATTCTTCAGTACAACGCGCTGCAGGGCCATTGCTTAAAAGTTTAGGGTGAGTCCGAAGTCACTTTGTTTGTTGAGACGTTTAAAAATAATATATATATATTTTTAATATTTTAGGTTATCCTATTTGAGTTCAACCACTGTTCAAGGTTAATTAGGTAATTGTTTATCGTAGTGTTTAGGTGGGCTAAAGTTGATGCGGAAAAGAAAATATTAGTATCATCAGCATAAAGGACCAGTTTGGGAGAATTAGGCACATCACATAAGTCATTGATGTAGAGTATAAAGAATAAGGGCCCTAGAATCGGCCCCTGAAGTACTCCGTGTTTTAAACCACAGTAGTGGGGATGACAAGCCATCGACTTTAACACACTCTTTTCTATTCTCTGTCTTTATATATATATATATATATATATATATATATATATATATATATATATATATATATATATATATATATATATATATATATATATATATATATATATTGTCACGTAATAGTGACTGTAAAGCAGCCAAACTGGGAATGACGAAACGTCGCATTATATCTATCTATCTATCTATCTATCTATCTATCTATCTATCTATCTATCTATCTATCTATCTATCTATCTATCTATCTATATATATATATATATATATATACAAGTAGTCATATCATAAGAAGCCAACAAACACTATGGGGAGTATGGTGTCCCAGTGGGAGTGGTCGGATGCAACATATATCGATGAAACATACATATATACATGATATATATCAAAGCTTCACGCGAAAGAACTGTGTGCGCGCGGACTGTGGCGAAGTGAGCGGTTCGCGACTCTAGGGATCGGCTTCACAGTGCGTCAGCATCTTTGGCGGTGGCCCACGTAGAGGAAGCACCGTCGTACCTGATAAGCGATAGGCTCGACGCGCGGTTGAGAGCGCTGAATGCGATGGCGCACGAGCGCAGTCACATGGTGTTATTTCATATTTCGCGGGATTTCTGTAAACGCCGAAAATATCGCTACGCAGCATGTACACTGCCACAACAAACCGGATCGGCCGTTTGCGAACGCCATCTACAGCGCAACTAAGCGTACTTGGCCCTAAAGTGAATATTGAAAATGTTGCATAATTCATCTTAGTTTGTTAAGTAATTAAGCGTAATATAAAAGAAGAATATTCTAAAAGGCGCCACATGACGGCAAACCGTATGTCGTTGGTTTCATTCAGCTTCGTTTAACCACTGGTTAAAATCCTTGGTTCAAGTTACGTGAAACACCCTGTGTAGCCTCCGCACAGCTATTTGCCTTATGGACTAGGCTGATAGGGAGCAAAGCAATGAAAGGGTTGCCGTATATGATTAGCCGTCATGTGGTCCTGCGCCGATTGCACCGTTTACACTTCGTATTAAGCGGTATATGGCGAAATACCAATTCTAATAGTCAGGCTTAAAATGTATACGCTGCAGTAAGGGGCACGAAAAACTTTGAAAAAAAAAAAAACGACACTTCGTATAAGGTGAGTTGTTGGTAACGCGGATTTGCTGCAATTTGTTAAGTGGCTTACAAAGCTGACTTCAAATTTATGAATTCGTTGTTCGAAAATTTCCCTTAGTTAAAAAAAAAAGGAGTTCTGTTGTTCGGCAACTTTAGAACACACCGACAATGTTTTTTCTTTCTTTCATAAATCTTGAACTGGAGGTGTCACACGCCTACGTGCAACTGCTTCGAAGCCTGTTTTTTCTGCGAAGCACAGAATAAGCGCCCTGTCCTCCGATTTCCTATCTACACTCCGCTAATCTTGTTAAGAGCGCTAAACCTGGCCTCTCTTTCTCTCCACTCCTCTTTCTCCGGGGATGAGAGCTTGCACGTGTGCCACTAGAGGTGCAGTAATCTTCTAATTACCGTGTGCTTTGATTCTTCGTGGGTATTCGAAAAAAAAGAAGTTGTACTGCTTCCAGGCATCTTCCCTGATTAACCTCCCATTCCTCTTAACCCCCCTCTCTCTCTTCTGTGCCTCGTCATACAAAAAAACCACGCAGTGGCCAATATGCTACAGCGCTTTCCGGGACGGTCGCCAAACTATACCAAGCAAACAGCAGCGCTGAGATTTGATTATGCACGTAATTGCTTAAAGCGAATTACCCTATAGGTCAACACGAAAAGAATACTAGCAGGCATTTTAAAGCATTCAGCTTTCTTTCGTAACTCACCGCGATTTTTTTTGCGCCTAACCGTTTTCGTTGGCCAATCCCGAAGGTAGTGCACTCTAACACAACGGTAAAAACCGCACGTTGGTACGGTACTACCAGGGGTTGCTATCGGTGGTACAGGTATTATGGGGAGCCTTTTCACATTATTCGCTCGTGACAGGTGGCGTTCTGAGACCTTGTCATCGAACCGCTGCACCTCTGGTCGCAGACTCTGCACGGAGTTCCGAACTGGTTCGCTGAGGAAGTGGCACGCATAGTGGCCATTGGCTCCCGCGTACGGGTGTATGGCAGGCTGGTTAAGACGGGCGCCACCCGTAACACGTGGCGCAACACAATGCCACAAACCCCCTGCCAAACCTTTCAAAACGGATTCTTTGATATCAACCGGGGCTCGTTGGTACGTGATTTTTTTCAAGTTGTAGAAGCGCTACCCCATTCTTCGAGCACGAAAAAAGTCACAACGACTTTTCACGTCGCGAACGCGGGCGACTCGTGTGGGTGCCGCACCACGCGCTGTCTGCCTCGGTGCACCTGCACTGCGCGCATCGCAGATCGCGTTATTCGGGGCGGGGCTCGCGCCGCACGCAGCAGCCGCCGGAGTAGAAGGCGCAAACAATCGCTCACCAACTGAACCGACTCGCATGGCGTCAGCACTCGCAGGCGAACACGAACACCTCGCACTCGACGACCACGGGCACTCGCTGTCAAAACGCCGGCTCGAGGCAGGGAGTGACGCTCGTGCTGTGCATCGCTTCAGCCCAAACTGAGCGGCGAGAACAGAGCGCACGCAAAGTTACAGTGCCGTCGGGCCGCCTAGACTGTGTCTCCAAAGCAGATGCGCTTTCAAGCCAAAGCCCGCGCGACCGAATGTCGACCTGTCAATGTTAACAGGCAGCTCACCCACAGCACGCGTTGTCCGGAAACGTGGATTATACGTACACCAGTGAGCAATTACAATCACTCACTCACACGCTCCCCCGCCGGCTAAACAAATTTTCAGGGAATAGTGCTGAACTTACCGAGCTACCACGGAAAACATTATATCACATCTTTCGCTCATAGAATAATATTACCGATAAATTGCTATCATAATTACTTGTTGAGGTGTCTTAGGCGTTGTATTTGCTTCTGTTAAAATGTGTCACCTTGTATGATTTTGTTGTGAAAAGAAAAATCCCCGTATGGCTTAAGTGTTAGGATTATCTGGGCTGCTTTTTATTGTGCTTAGGAAACGCCCTTTATGTTTGTGTGTTCCTCATTAAGTGAACGGTTATCTTGCATATACTTTGCTTCCATGATATACCGTATGCTGCTGCTAATATAGGGGCCGTCGCCTCATCAAGTTCCTTGTAAAGGTAGCTTTTAGCGTCTGCCCCATCCTTTTTGTAACTACAGGAACAATAATTTATATCTGTAAGTACAACGCGCCCCCCTCCCCCGATGTCATGCGCGCGGCGGAATACGGCGCGCTTCCTCCCTCGCGCACGCGATATTGAGTCGCCATCGTCAGCTCACCGTCGCTCGCTTTCCCTCGCACGCACAGCGTACGGCGCGCGAGGACGGTGTTATGACGAGACGAACGCGATGCGTCTCTGCCGCAGACAAAACCTGTAGCAACCAGTGTTGCCAAATGTCGGCGAGCTGGATGGAAGTAGCTGGATGGCAACGTGTAAGTAGCTAGAGGTCGCTAAAAAATCCACGAAGGAACTAAAAGTAGCTAGTCTTTTTTCACGCGCTTTTTACAGCGGAGCTGTATACAGCTACCCTCCGGCGGTGGTCGATGTCCGTCCGTGTACGCGTCGCGTCGACGCGAAGCAATTTTCGTCTCCAGTTTCTCGCGAATGCTCTGTGGCTCTTAGTATAATGTAGGTGTCATGGAAAAAATCATACTGAAATTTGGCGCTAATACTACTATATTGTTACGCTGAGTTTCATCTACTTTTCGTAATTACGTAGTTCACAGTGAAGTTGTAAGTATTGCGGAATTCCCGTCATACGTCGCGCCAAAGGGCGGTACTTGCTCACGTCACTACTTCATAATAAAATAAGAATAAATCACTCCAAAATGAAAAGATGTTTTCGTTATCTATGCCCTTCAACAACAACAACAACAACAACAACAACAACAACAACAACAACAACAACAACAACAATAATAATAATAATAATAATTAATAGTAATTAATAATAATAATAATATTGCTGTTGTTACATATATATATATATATATATATATATATATATATATATATATATATATATATATATATATATAAATGCGCCGATTGAGGTAACACACACCACTGCTTCGCTGCTCGTCCTTCTTCATAGAGTGGAAAGGCTGATAAATTTTTTAAAACATATTCTGGCTCTATAGCGCATTTATTGTCAGCTGTATTATCTAAAAAAGATAAACAGGGCTTTCAAGTCATGTTTCCTCGCAGGCAACTACGAAGAGCATGTATGAACGAATAATAATTGTGCTCCCGTTTTTATTCTAATAATTCAGGGCAGGCGTAGTTTTCGCAAAGCGTGAAGGCTTGCGCGCTCACAAAAGACGAGCTGCGAATGCATGACGGATCTGTAAACATGTAAACAATAAACTACATATACTTTATGGGCCTACCCAAAGGCCTATGAAATCGAAACAAATTCTCAGAAAAATGTGGAACTGTAAAAAATTGAAAGAAACAAAAAATTGCCTCGTCGACACTGAGGACTTCTTCAACAAAATATAATATTGTTGGTGCCCATTCTGTAGCCCTACGCCAAGCATTTCTACATTGTATTTTGTTGCCATGTTTGCAAATCACATTTAACTGCCATGCAGTGGCATGGAAGATGACCAGTATTCTGGTTGATTAATCAGATACAAAAATTACGCTGCCAAAAGACACCTTAACCAAAAGGCTGACATTAGTTAACTAACGTCAAATTCAAACTGATGATTATAAAATTATTATAAAAACACTTGAAAGCGTTTTGGATATTGATTTTATTAACAAAAACTATTTGGTACATACCAAGTTCACGAAAACGACCATGAGAGCACCAAGACATAGGCGGCTAGATAGATCGATCGATAGATAGATAGATGGATAGACGGATAGGTACTCTCAAAGTGGCAAATGTTCGCCAAGAAACGCTTCGCATTGAAAACAAAGCAGAGTGCAATCTTCCGCACTAGGCAAACGAAGCGGTGACGTAGACGAGGGCCGCGCAGTTCGTGCGGTGCGATAAACTTTTCCGTGCACATAAACTGCAACACGCCATCACATGTTTGAACATATCTAAACGGAATTGCACAGTTGCATCAAGTGAAATAATCTAGAATAGCGTTTGATACACATAGCGTGCAACATATTTTAGCGTACGCTCAGGAAAATTACTAAACGGGTTCTCGGGTTACCCGTATACACTTGTACAGAGCGCTTAATGCACCTTGACATTCATAATACTCTCGAAGAGATTGCAGAGGCCCAGGAGCGCGCACAGCTAACTCGCCTCACTACAACGAAGGCAGGGAGATCCATCTTGCAGGAACTCGGATATCACTCCGATAGAGTAGCGGAGGAGTTCTCTGACGTTCTTCCGCCGATTCGTGAGAACATTACGGTCGCGCCCATACCTAGGAACATGCACCCCGATCCTAATCGCGGTAGAAGGAGGGCAAGGGCGGCCAACCTCCTTAGGCAAATACACAGTGATCAGCGACAAGTCAGCTTTGTGGATGCCGCTTCTTGTAAGGGACGTCCGGCGTTCACCATCGTCACTGTCGATGGTCGGCAAGGAATCACCAATGCTGCCTCGGTTCGGACGATCGACTCGGAAATAGCTGAAGAAATGGCTATTGCACTAGCCCTGCTGGATAGCTCACGGGAAGTCATCTACAGTGATTCAAGGTCTGCAGTCAGAGCATTTGAAAAAGGCACCGTTTCCAAACAGGCCCTCGGACTTCTAGGGGACAAGGCGATCACGCATCACTTCATTTATTGGTTTCCCGCACATCAGGGTCAGATAAAGGGTGCTCCTCCCAACCTCAACGAGTCGGCTCGCGGGGCTGCGCGTGAACTTGCCCACCGCGCTACCCCCGACCAACCGGAAGCCGACTTCCCAGAGAACAGGGACACACCCTCCACCTACAACGAGATTACTAAACACTACTATCTCAGCCGTAGAACCTACTTGTTCCTCATCCGCGGCTCAATAGAGCTCAAGCATTAACGCTCCGTCTACTACAAACGAATACCTATCCGAATCCGTCGCTCTTACATAAAATCTATCCGGATACTTACACCAATGATACCTTCCACGGTTGTGGATAAATAGCCACGTTATACCACATGCTCTGGTGGCGTGCCCGGTCACGCTCTATCATCGCTAACAGCTCGGCCAGATGGGAGGCGGTTCTCCGCAGCCCTCTTCTGGCTGGCCAACTCTGGGCTGTCCAGCAGGCCCACGATGCGGCCGAGAGGCTCGGCCTTCCGGTTCCCACGTGGGAGCGGCCCACTTCGTGAAGACTCACGATCTGCAGGACTTCATTAAAGTTTTACCATGCCATACCATACTTCTAAGCGTACGATCAACCACATTGGCGAAGAAGAAAGTACTATATTACATAACACACCTGCCACGCCTTCTACTGCGATGCAAGAATAACGGAGCGAGCATCACAGCGACGCAACCAGCCGCAGCAGACGCAGACCCAAACCTCCTCGCCGAAACGTGGGAGGCTGCGATCTGCAAGCCGGAACTGGTCGACCAGCGCGAACTCATCGCCCAGGCCTGGCGGGCGATCCAGGCCATAGGGTTCCTGGAATAAGGGACCCTGCCATCTCGAGTGACAAGTCACCGTTTCAAATAAAGGTTTATTCATTAATTCATATATTACATAACAGTAACCATAACATATGGCAAGGCCGAGTGATAAAAATCTGTTTGCGAACTTGAGAAGAGCAATACAATTATACCGGATGGGTACACATAAGTTACACTAGTCGCACTTTTCATCACTATTTGGGCTGCCGGTTACCTTCCATCTACATGGAAAAAAGAGATTGTGATCAGTTTTGAAGCAGGGTAAAGACCCTTCCTTGTCGGCAAATTACCGCCCGATAGCTCTTACAAGTTTTCTGTGTTAGCTTCTTGAAAAAATGATTAATCGTAGACTGATACATTTCCTTGAACTCAACAATATGCTTGATCCCTACCAGTGTGGCTTCAGAGTAGGGCGGCCCACAACTGATAATCTTGTGCGCATTGAAGGATATATCCGCGATGCATTCGTACATAAACAGTTTTTCTTATGGATATTCCTCTATGGAGAAGGCGTATAACACAACATGGTGTTAAGGGATCTTGCAAGACTTGTCGGGAATGGGCATCTGTGGATGTAAGCTAAACATAATACAAAGCTATTTGTCGAATCGTATCTTCCGCGTGAAAATCGGCAACGTATTTCCGCGACCTTTTATACAAGAAAGTGGTGTACCCCGGGGAGGCGTGCGCGCTCTTTATTGTGAAGATGAAAAGGCTTCGTGCTTCGTTACCACCAACCCTTTTTTATTCCGTCTACGTGGACGACATTCACTTCACTTCACTTTATTACCTTAAAGGCCCCCGGGGTTGGGGGTGTTACATAAGGGGTGGGTTACATGTATAAATCATAATAAACAAAGAAAACACGTAATGAACATAAATTATTCGCTGTTAACTATAGTAGTTATACAATTCAGAAATTTGGATGTACAGATGATTGCGGCGATGTCGTGTGGAAGGCCGTTCCAGTCCGGGGCTGAGCGTGGAAAGAATGAAGATGCGAAAGTAGCAGTGTGCGTACGAAGCCGTGCAACTTGAAGGGGATGATCTATGCGGGGGGAGATACGTGCCGGCGGATTGATGTAGGGCGGATGACGAAGTGAGCTGTAATAAAGTTTATGAAACAAGCACATACTAGTAATACGACGTCTACAAGCTAGAGATGTTAAACCTGCCTCTGCTTTTAATGATGATATACTAACGTTATATGAATAGCATGAATATATTAATCTTGTGGCTCGACTTTGTACTGATTCTAGGGAAATTGTTAGATAATTTTGGTTAGGGCTCCAAATAGCAGAGGCGTATTCTAATTTAGGACGGACAAGTGATTTGTAGGCAAGTAGTTTTACGTTTTGTGGGGCATGTCGTAGATGACGTTTTAAGAATCCAAGGGTTCTGTTAGCGGATGATATGATTTTTGTGACATGTGCGTTCCAGGTTAGATCATTGGACAATGTTACGCCGAGGTATTTATAAGTGTGAGTTAATTCTACCGTGGCGTGCGAGATTTTGTACGAGAAGAGGAGAGGATTACGTTTTTGGTTAAAAGACACGAGTGTACATTTATTGGGGTTTAGTTCCATGAGCCATTGGTTACACCAGTTCTGTACGCTGTTTAAGTCATTCTGGAGGGCGTGCTGATCAGAGGTGTTATTGATTGTGCGATAGATGACACAGTCGTCGGCAAAAATTCGGATGTTACAAGAGACATGCGTTGGTAGGTCATTAATGTATATTAAAAATAATAGCGGGCCAAGGACAGATTCTTGCGGGACACCTGATGTTACGGGAAGAGGACTAGAGGCTTGCTTATTAACGTAAACATACTGGGTGCGGTTAGCAAGGAATTCACTTACCCACGGTAAAATGTTAGGATGAAGGTTTAACCATGAAAGTTTTAGTAGCAAGCGTTGGTGGGGTACTTTGTCAAATGCTTTCGCGAAGTCCAGGAATATTGCATCAGTTTGAAGGTTACAGTCAAGGTTCATATGCAAGTCATGGATGAAAATAGCCAATTGTGTATCACAGCATAAGTTTTTACGGAAGCCATGTTGAGCAGGATGAAAAAAATTAATAGAGTCAAGAAAATTCATTATGTGGGAATAAATGACATGTTCCATGATTTTGCACGGCAAGCTTGTTAAAGAGATGGGGCGGTAGTTAAGGGGTGATTCTTTGTTACCTGATTTGAAGACCGGAACAACCTTCCCCACCTTCCAATCGCTGGGAAGGCTACCTGTGGAAAGTGATTGTGCAAAAAGTTTTGATAGATACGGTGCGGAAGCATGGCCAGTATTTTTGAGGAACTTGGGGGTGATTTCATCAGCACCCGCTGAAGATGACATCTTGATATTTTCTATAATACATATAATGCCGTGCGCAGAAAACGTGATTGAAGGCATAGGCAAACTTAGGTTGGTAGTTGCGGTAGAAAGTGGCATATCGGTTTCGTGTGTGAAGACGGATGAGAAAGCGGTGTTAGATATTTGCACAGTCACTTGTCACCTCGCCAAGTGGGTTAGCTAGTGTGATGATCGGAGCCTGTTGAGGATTTAGTACTTTCCAGAACTTCCTTGGGTTATTTATTAGGATCTTGGGGAGGTCAGTTTGGAAAAAATCGCGTTTGGCGTTACGGATAGATTGCAGGTATGTTGATTCGGCTGTGTAATATTTCTCCCAGGCGCATGCGCTTGGGTTGCGTTTTGCTGCACGGAAAAGTCTTTTTTTGTTCTCGAGTGTCTTCAAGAGCTTTGAAAACCATGGTTTGCTGTGACTTGCACGAAATGTGATGGTGGGAATAAACTTCGCGGTGAGTTCGGCAATTTTAGTTTTGAAAGTGAGCCAATTATCCTCCAGGGATCGATCATCGAAATCCGTCTCAAAGTTTGGAAATGACGCCGTCAGGTGATTATTAATTTCTTCGTAATTCCCTCTGTCATAGAGGCGAATTGTTTTGTGGAAAGTTTGACGCGATTCAGGGGTGACGGTGAAAGTAGCGTGTAAAACTTTGTGGTCACTGATTTCGCGGAGGTAAGTAAGCGATGATAAACTTTCTGCGTGACTAGTTAGAATAACATCCAAGATGTTGGAGGATTCATGTGTGACTCGTGTGGGTTCAGTTACTAACTGGGTGAGATTGAAATTCAAACAAACGTCAACGAAGGTAGTTATTTCGGTGGTGCCTGTTGGTGTTAGGTTCAGCCAGTCAATGGAGGGGTAATTAAAATCACCAAAAAGAATAATGCGCGCGTTGGGATATTTGCCAGTTATTTGATTCAGACTATCGTCTAACTGCGAAGAAAAGATTGGATTACTGGAGGGGGGTCTGTAGGAGACGCCTAGTATGACGATTTGTGGTATAGAACGACAGATCACCCATAGTATTTCAAGCTCCGATTGGATGTTAATAACAGAACAAGGCAACAGCTGGTTAGTGGCAATAAGAACACCTCCTCCTCGTGAGCTCTTGCGGTCCTTGCGAAAAACGTTAAATAGCGGCAAATCAGCCAAAACTTCCGGATCGGTTACGTCGTCTGTTAGCCACGTTTCTGTTAGTACGAGTATATTGCTGGCAGATGAAGAAACAAGATTACAGATGTGTTCACGCTTTGGGAGGAAGCTACGTATGTTGGTAAAGATAATAGAAAAAGAAAGATTTGGCAGTTTACCGCGAAGGCTTTTACAAGGAAGATTAGTAGTGCTGCGATAAGTCGTATGCTATGAGATTTCATGTACAGATTGTGATGACTCGTCGAATGCATAACGTTTAGTACCGATACACAAGGTTTTATAGCGCAAGGAAAATTTAGTGTTAGTAGCTTTGGCAAACTTTACAAGGTGCTTTCGCGCTTCTCGGACAGGGCGTGAAAAGTCCTCTCCTATGCTGTAATTGGTGCCCTTTAACTTACGGCCGTTTGAAAGAATCAGCTCCTTGGTTTTATAAAATGTGAATTTGACTATTATGGGTCGTATTCGATTAGCAGAATGCCGCCCGAGACGGTGAGCCCTTTCAATTTCTTTGGGGTCAATGGATAAGTTTAAGTGATCACGGCACAGGCGGAGGACTGTTTCTTCAGATTCGGGGTATGTTTCGGATGCATTCTCATCTTTAATGTTGTAAAAAATTAAATTGTTACGTCGTGAGCGATTTTCGGCATCATCCAAACGGGCTTCTATACCTCGGATTTCTTTGGTTGTTTGGGTGGTGTTAGCGCAAATGGTGTTTATGTCGGTGCGTAGGGTTACAACATCTTGATAATTAGTTTCCAGGGCGGATAACCTGTTACTCAGATCAGAAATAGCTTGTACCGTAGTAGTAAGTTGATTTCTAAGTCCTTGGACCTCGGCGATTAAATGTGACTGTCCATCAGACAGTTTCTTCAGTTGTTCTAGCACCTTTTCGGGGCCTGGGTTTGATTCAACGTCGCCAGCCAAGAGCAACAGGGTAAGCATGACATCAGCATATTCGAGAGCAATAGAAAGGCAGCACTGTGGGCTCGGAAGCTGCAGGAGACATTAGTTGTTCGATTTTTTTGCGAAAAGATAGTATTGCTTACTAACCTGCGTAGCGAAAACGAGCGCGTTGGATGACTGCATCGTGGCACAGCCACCGAGCCCACAGAGCGCCGAGCGCGGATGATGCGCCTTTATAGTCGTCGTGTCGGTCGCTGTCGATGACCATGGGAGAGTCCGGGGGCAGTCGAGGAATAGCAGAGGTAGCGCCGCCGGGCAGGGTGAAACTGCAGGCAGCTGTGCAGCAAGGCCGGCGGGAGATTTGAAATGAAGGGATACGATGGCACAGGTGGCATGCGAAGGGGCGGGAACCAGGGACAGGAATAGCATCTGGGTGATGAGCGGTGCAAAAACCTGCATAGCGAAAACGAGCGGGTTGGATGACTGCATAGTGGCACAGCCACCTAATTCTATTAGGCTTCAAATACTGCAACCTCGCTGTATGCGAGAGACATGTGCAGCAGGGCTTGAACAAGGTGCCCAAGCGGACATACAAAAATGGATATAAAATCAATCCTCACAAATGTTCTTCTGTTCTTTTATCACTAATTGCACTAATTAAGTTCTGTAACTGATTACGTTATGGCCCATATTGCAATTTAGAAATTCTAGCCGTGGAGTTGACACGGGGGATCCACTTGGCACGAATTCTCAGGATGGCACCAGTTTCGAGATTTAAATTCCCTGAACTTTGCTGAGAATTGCGTTGGCCTTCCAGTTACTTTCTTATCAGAACATCGTTATATGCATTCAAGCACAACAGTAACTGGAACGCCTATGCATTTCTCCGCAAAGTTCGCGAATTACTATCTCAAAGATGGTGTCATCCTCAGAATACTTGCCACGTGTATCCGCCTTGCAAACTATACGGCTAGAATTTGTAAATTTTAATATGGGCCTTAATATAATAAGTTAAAAAAGGCAATTAGTGGATTTTTGGTAATTAGTTGATTATGCATTTCAATTTTTTGTGCACGTAATGTCCGCCTCTTCGAGTAGACCACCTCATGAGCTAGAATTGTGCCACCTGCCACAGGCAACCTTTAAAATAATTTGAAAGTGTTCGCTAAAACACCTGGTATTTGTGCAGTTAAACTGGAGTTTGCACGGAGGTGTAAAGCTCCTCTTAAGCGGGGCCTCTGCAAGCTGCGTAGCATTCACACACTCACATAGTTAGCGGCAAGTGTGTTTCTTTTTTCTTTGTGGTCACATGCTTTCTATTTATTGCGACATTTCAGCCGACGCATTTCGAGCGGCATGCCAAGCCTGCGGCTAAGCAAACATCTATAATGTCAACACAAACTCTCACTCCCTCTCTGTCTCTTAGTAGTGTTGAGTAAAAAATGTGCACTTAAACTGCCACAGCTAGCGTTAAGCGAACGTCGTTCTTAAAATTTCCAGAGACCTCATTACGGTAACGGTTCTTCTTGAATGTCTGCGAAGCAGGCTTTATTATCGCTCAAGCGCCATTGCGTATATGTTGCCCGAAGTCTAATGCATTACATTTGCTTACTATGCAAACCAGTTTTTTTGTATCCAAAAGGCAAACGTTCGGAGTCGTAGTACTGCAGGCAGCGGTGCTTCAGTGCTTTGAGAAGCGTAATAACAAAATCTTTTTCCTCCCTTTACAGTAAAAAAAAATATAGCTGCGAGAAGGTCAGGTATGATTGAAACGCCTGTGAATGACCGTTTTCTTTACTGGAGTGATTAGGTAAAATGATGGCCTGTGTGTCGGCTACGCTTTTTCACATTTCTAAAGAAAATATACAACGTAGCACTTACTGATCATATGACATCAAGTTTCGAAACGTAGTGCCACAGAAAAATTTGGATCAGAGCACGCTGATAAAGTCTAAATAAAGCTGCGCAAATCGTTCCTGTTAAGCTTACATTGTACAGAGCATAAAGCTTACTCTGTGCACGGGTACCGGTAATGTTAATGATTTCACGTTTTTTATGTATGAATAAAGAAAAGGTTACTGGAATACATTTAGACCACTTCACAGAAGGGGAACGTAATGTAACAACGTTCTAAATAATTCATTTATAACATACCTGCATCGCCCATGCGGGCATTACGGCAGGGGGGATTACATTTTATAAAAAGAAACAAGTGATCACATATGTAAAGCGCAATAAAACGCATCATTGTTTTCAATATTAACAATGTTAGGTGAAAGAGCATTCCATTCTCTTATAAATCGAACAAAAAAAAGAATACCTAAAGACGTCAGCCCTGAAAGGAAACTCGCAGACTTTCAGCGCATGGTCGCGTCTCAACGACGTATATGTAGGTGACTTAGTATATCTTTCTGTCTCGATCCCTCTTTTAGAATAATAAACAGCGTGAAAAAATTTCAACCTCAAATCTTCTCGCCGGTATTTTAAGGCTTGCCACGATAATTCAATTTTACTTTCTGTCATACTTAATTTTCTACTATAGTTACTAAGAACAAACCTAGCTGCTCTATTCTGCGCTCTTTCTAGCTGTTCCGTGAGATCAGCCATGTACGGATCTCAACAAATGCAAGCGTAATCAAGTAAACTACGAAGATAAGTGAAATACGATTGCTCTTTTAATTTATTCGGCAACTGACTGAAGTTACGGTAGAGGAATCCCAATGAACGTATCGCTTTATTCTTAATATGCGTAATGTGCCTGTTCTATCTTAAGTCAGACGTCATTAAAATTCCTAAGCATTTGTATTCGTCAAACTTCTTTAATGCCATATTTCTCAAGGTATAAGTACATGACTGAAATGCGCGCTTCCTTGAAAAGGCGACGTGAACACGTTTTGGAACATTTAGTGACATTTCCCATGTATTGCACCATGTTCCTATAAGGTCTAAATCAGTCTGTAATGATGAAATGTCAGTCGCGTTATCTCTGACTCTATAAATGACACAGTCATCCGCAAACATTCTAAATGAAGACGTACGGTCACTTTCAATATCATTAATAAAGAGTAGAAATAAAAGGGGACCCAAAACTGATCCCCGAGGAATACCTGAGGTAACTGGAACATATACAGAAGAAAAACGTTGAGCACCGCAGACTGCTCTCTTGCACGAAGATATTCGGCAATCCAAGCTATGACACTGGTGTCCAATTTGTAGGCCCTAAGTTTTGAGATTAGAAGATTATGTGCAACCACATCAAAGGCTTTTTTTGAAATCTAAAATTATGCAGTCTATTATTTCGGTTTTGTCTACTGTCGAGGCCAGATCATGAAAGAATTCTACTAACTGGGTAGAGCATGAAAAACGTTGTCGAAAACCATGTTGACTAGAGCTTCGAATATTGTGCTTAACTAAATGCGACATGATTGAAGTATAAATTATTGTTACATTAGCTTGCATGGGATACTTGTTAAAGACAGCGGTCAGTAGTTCTCAACGGCACTTCTCGATCCGCCTTTGCGAATGGGTACAAGGGGTGCCAGCTTCCAATCAGGCGGTAAACAAGACTCAGATAAACACTTTGTAAATGACCGAGAAAAGTAAAAAAAACACAATATTCCAGAAAAGTTTTTAAGAATCGATGCCGGAATATGATCAGGGCCACAAGCAGCCGTCGGCTTCATCTCCTGCAGTAATTTACGCAAACTTTCTGCACCAAATATAACCTCAGGCATTTGTTTAATGTACATTTGGCAGATCACATTAACAGTGCAAGAACGCTTTGGTCTAAACACTGACAAGAAGAAATTGCTAAACAGTTTCACTTTGTCTTCATCAGCATCAATTATGGTTTCAGAGATGCTTAAGGGGGGGGGGGATAGAATTGTTTTCTTTACCGTTACACCTAATAAATCTCCAGAACTCCTTGAAATCTTTTTGTTTTTACTTTGTCTTTATCAGCATTAATTATGGCTTCAGGGCTGTTTAAGGGGGGGGGGGTATAGAATTGTTTTCTTTACCGTTACACCTAACAAATCTCCAGAACTCTTATAAGTCTTTGAGCAACTTCACACCAAGGTCTTCAGAGTAAGTATGCTTGGCCTGCTCCGCAAGACACTGAAAGCTTTTTTTCAAACATTTCAGTTCTAACGAAGTATTCTGGCATTTCGCTCTCCGAAACTTCAGATAAGGTCTCCTAATTTTGCGTATTGGTGTGCGCAGCTGATGATTAAACCAATGCTTACTTTGACTCTTTAGATGAGATAACATAAGTAGGAACAAATGTATCGCGCAATTCAAAAAGCTTGTCTTTAAACAGCTTCCATAACTCTTCAGTGTTCAATTCATCAACTAATGCATCAAGGGTAGGAAAATGACTCAAATGCCGAAATTATAGCACCAAAATCAGCCTTCTTATACACTTACACGTAAATCTTTCTGGGTTCCTTTTGCGGCACGGACACATATTGAACGTTTATATTAGCAGTAAAAACACAATGGTCACTTAAGCTGGGAAGTACTTTCAGGTTAGTTATAATTTTCGGAACATTACATAAGAGCAAATCAAGTACGTGACCTGTGCCGTCGTTCCGTGATGCATCATGAATGTACTGCTGAAAAGTAAAATCACAGACGAGATCCAGAAATGCAGACTACACATGGCCAGTGACCGACGCTACAGGGTCATCGTACGACCAGTCTATACTCGGAAGATTAATATCTCCCCTTAGTTTTATGATATCGTTTTCAAGTGTACGAAGGAAAGCAGATAGCTGAACAAACTGGTCGTATGATGATCCGACAGGACGGTAATATGATACAATACCTGGACTTTTCCCATTAGATAGCCTCACTTTGCAAAAACAGACCCCAGGTCGGTTTTAGAACCTTCCAGTGGTACACACGATAAGCTTGAGCTAACGAGAATAAATACCCCTCCCCCTTTTGCTCTTCCATCGCGTCTGAAGCAATGATAGCCATCTGAAAAAACTTCAGAATTTAAGACGCTCGAGTCCAACCATGACTCGCTGCCAATAACTATTGACGGCTCAACTGATCTAAGAAGGATATGGAAAGAATCGACTTTATTTCTTATGCTCCTGCAGTTCATCATCAAAACACTGAGCATTTGTTTTATTTTAGTAACTGGTGATGGTTACATCTGCTTCCCTTTGTTGGTCACGCTATCAATCTGATAGCGTTTGTCCACGTACAAAGCATCAAACTTTAGCACTGCTTTAATACTTTCTTGCCGATTCTGTTTCGCAAAATTCCATAAACAGCTTCTTTTATCCCTCACCACGCGTGAAAAAATTTCGGGAATGCTATATATAGTTCGTGCCCTTTAACTTGCGTGCCTTATTTAACACTTGTTGGCGTTCTTTGAAAGACGAAAACGTCACTATAATTGGGCGTGCCTTATCTGCTCGATAGGTTCCGAGACTGTGAGCTCGCTCAATTCCAACAGCATTAAGTTCCAGTTTCGTGCGGCACAGGTTTGAGACAAGTTCACTTGATGTAGTTGCGTTTTCGCCATTATCACTATCTTCACAACCATCAAAAAAGTAGATTATCTCGCTTTTGGCCATTCTCAATATCGTCAATTTTTGAACCAATAGCCGACAATGTTGCCTGATTCTGACGCTGCTGTGCCTCAACGTTAGCCAGTGAAGAACGAATATCATCCACACCTGTGATTGTTTCTTCTAATGACACAATACGAGCCTTCAGTTCTTCTACTTCAGCAGAGAACTTGTTCTCTATAGCTGACAGCTTTTTCAATATTGTGTTTTGGCCTTCAAGTATTCGTTCAAACTGTGCAGTATCGGGCCCTAGGTTCGGCTCTATATCGCCTCCGCAAAGCAGCAAAATCAGGAAATAAAAAGCGGAAGGTAGCCAAAGAACAAACTGACGTCTTACGAGTAACCTGCGTGACTTGAAAGAAACACACTGCTTTGAACACAAGAAAAACAGTTTGGGGTGGAACCGGCAAAGCAATGCAAACATTCATCGAAGAATAGTGCTTGTGACTAACCTGCGAAAGTAGTGGACAATATATAAGGGTTGATGTCATGTCGCCAGTTCCACGCTCCGTCGTCGTAGTGCCACTTCGAGGCTTTTGTAGCTGAAGGATACCGCCAGCGTTTCCCAGGGCGCACAGTTGGCATTCGTGAAGGGGGGAGAAGCCAGGTTCAGCGAGCGCCGGGCCCGGAGTGTTGGTCCCGGAGCCGCGTAAAAGGCAATCCATCGCAGTTCACTTCCAGTCGGGCGTCGCCGCCTACATACGCTGATGCCGAAGTGCAGCGTGACACAAAAACGTCCATGAGGCCAATCTGCGAAAGCAGTAAGCAATACATAGGGGTTGATGCATGTCGCCGGTTCCACACCCCCGATATGAATATGATATATGAAAGGAGTGGCGCATTTTAAATATGCGTGTGTGTGTGTGTGTTTTTTGTACATCACTTACACAGAGCTTATTTTAGGGCTTTGGTGCCATTAGGTGTCAACGATGAGACTCGAATACCGTTATGAAACTAAATATTTAGAGAGAGCGACATGCACCATTATTAGAAGGAGTTTTTGGAACTCCTGCAATAGGGATTGTTTTCGTGGTAGCGCTATGGCCACCCCACAACTCACGTGCCATTCGCGAATGCAACAAACTGGAGACTACCGAGCCAACTTACTGTAAATGAAAAGCAGTACGCAAGTGAATAGCAACCAAGCATTCAAGAGATAACATAGTGAACTTGAAGGGATAATAAGACTTCCGGAACAAGTAACTTCTCTTTCTTGTTCTTATATATGTGACATTACGGATTCTTGCAGCCACGGCCAGTTGAACGACCAATCTCATTTCGCACAATTTAAGCCCTCTACGATTATTCGAACGAAATGTAGGCGAATAGCAATGGCTGCAGAAAAACGAGGGTGCAGAAAGGAAACTGATTTCACGGAACACTTATCAGTGAAGAGCGTTCGAAATGGTCACTGGAGAGAGAGTTCGGAGATCTACGGCAGATGTGGGGCGTGATATGTCAGACAGCCACTCGTGATGGTTGACAAAACTGCAGCTGCTTTGTTCTGTAGACAGCGGTTTCCAGAACATTGGATTGGCGCAGCCGGTTCGATTTGATTATGTTGAACTCGGTTTTATTCCCACTTGGAAGTGATGCTGCTAGAACAGTTCTAATGTCCTTTCTGAGCTTGTTGCTTTGCCAGAAATGCGTGCTCAAGCTGTCCTATCACCCAACGCAGTGACCCCGGGGCGACGGTGCTCCGCTGGTGGGCACGCTGGAACTCTGCTGGCTTGACTAGAATTGGCACCGAGCACAAAAACAACCGTGTACGCAGGCTTTATAGACGCATTCACCTTATAGGCGAAATCTACGTTAATCTAGCTTTATCCACCTCAATCCACCTCGCTTTGATTTGCCCCAACCTTAATCCACTTTAATCCATCTTAATCCAACGTAATCCACCTTTCTCTAATTTGTACCTACCTCAATCCATGTTAATGCACTTTAAATCACCTTCGCTCACTTCACCTTAATTCACTTTACTGCACCTTGAGACACCTTGCTCTAACTTGTTCTACCTTTAATTCGTTTTACTTCACTTTAATTCACAGTAGGAGGCCCAGCGCCGGGAACGTGACGTCATCATTTGGTCGCGTGGATTTTGGTACCATCAAAATGTTAGAGCCATACGCTCGCCAGACTTTCCGTTTCTAGGGGCATAAAATGCTTTCGCATTAAGAAAAGAAAAAGGAGAGGGGCGGAGTCTGTTCTCACAGCAATGCACAGACAGGCAAATGGAGGCAAATCAAATGGAGGCAAAGCGCGAGCCGAGACCTGCCGTTCTGTCAACGGAATTTTCGAAAGGCAAACAGCTGTTGGCTGGACGAAAAGCAGTCACCAGGTTAATAAAGCCAAATGTGCATAATTTGGTGACCTAGTTATCTCGGTTGAGACACAGCTCAGGAAAGAAACAATATAATGTCTCATGCGTGCTGGAAGATGATGACCTTGTTACAAGGCTGCGGCACCTACATGTTAACGGTGTTTGGTCTATACTCGGGCCGATTTCAGAATTGTATTACAGATATAAATTTGGAAACGTGTAATCATGATAAATAAGTGAAAGCAAGCAGAATAGAGAGGGGAATAATAAAGGGGGCTAGTCGGGTCATGTAGATTTAGAGGACGCGCTGACCTAGGAGCACAGTACGAATAACAGACCGACACGCAGGTTTGCACAACAAAGTAGGACTAGCAACTCCTTATTTTTCCATAAGTTGTCCTATCTATAGCTCTAAAAAAAAGGCCGAAACAAAAGTGATCAAACACCACACTCCCTAAACATTATTTTCTGTTCGCGTTCCCACAATCTATTGAATGTCTACAGGTCACGAACTGGCACATGGTGCACTCGCACACTGCCCTGACGGCCAATTCAAAAACAACTCGTTTTTTATTGCGAAAGAAATACTGCTCGCACAGGTTCTCGTATTTAAGATGAGCAGCGCCACGTCACCGTGCCCGCTGCAAGTCTGAGTGAAGGTTTCTTTCAGAAGGACAACCGGGGAGCCATCAACAACGCCCGGCCTTTTTTGTAGAAAAGTGCAAGAGAAAAAGCGTAATCGAATGCAATAATTTAAGGCCCGGACGTGAATCGACGTATCGCACAGGCAGCGCGCATCGATCTTTCCGGCCAAGCCGAATTCCCTGCACTTGTCTGTTTGACTGAATGGCTGCAGTGCGCAGAAATAAACGAACGAGAACACTGTATGTTATAGGACACTGTTCATGCTGCCTGTTTAATCTATACCGTTAATTTCGTGCAGCATTACGGATGATAGAGGACGTGCACGATGCCTAATCATAGATAACCAAGTTCCTTTGCACGTAACGGTAGTTTGCCGTCGACTAGTAAGCGATTAAATGGCCAATAACGCTTCATGAAAAACAATGGCCGTGGAGCCAGGCCTTGACGAATCTTTATGTGCCGTAGTTTTAGGAATAATAAAATTCTGGACTTGACTAGAATTCGCTTGCCGGAAACGAGCGCTGTAGCTAAAGCTACGGGTCACATTATCCAATCAAGGGATCGAGCAATGCCGTCACGTGTCATGTGCAGTTCTCACTGTGCCAATTCACACTCTTCTCGACTAAACAGGATGTGGCCATGACAATAGTTTGTCCCAACAATGGTTTTTCACAAAACTGGTGTAAAAGGAGATGAATTCATTGATTTTATTTCCCATCTTCGCTTGGGGAGGACCAAGGAAAAAAGCTGCAGCAAGCATCTCGGCCAGTCCATCGACTCCTGCGGTGCGTGGCCGCTGTTCGAGAACGCTACGCATGACGAAAATCAAACAAAACATTTCCTACATATTCGCCGCAAGTGAAACAAACATGAACATGAGCAAGAACACAGAAGTATTAAAAATAATATAGCTAAGTGTGTAGTCAAAGGGGAACGGGTACATCGACATCGAATAGATCAGCAATGAATACAAAAAAATCACTGAGTGAGATACTAACTAAACTAAAAAAACAGTTAAGTGAAAGGCCTTACACAAGACATAGTGATTATTACATTGCTTACTGATGGCAGATATACAATTTAACCAACCAACAGGGTATAATACTGTAAAGAAACTCATTTTATAAAATGTTAAGGAAATTAAAAGTTCACAGAAAACTTTAGAAGCCGGATTTCATAATGTTTATTCTCGGATAGCGGAAATTGAAACCTCGTTCGTGTCTTTCAAACAGCAGAATGAGAAGTTGATCAAGTGTGAAGTGAAAGTTAATGAAACACCCGGAACATCACATATCAGAGCTTTTCGAAGCATGATCCCTGCATTGTAATTCATTTTCTTGAATTTGTTTAACAGACGTGGTATTGTACTACCAAACTTCGAGTTTCGGAATTAGTTGGGCATTTAGGAAGATTCCAAAGCTCCGAGTGTATGCAGCTGCACACGGGTGCATTGGTATGAAAATACGGTAGAGAGTGTGCAGGTAATGAATATCACCTCTTATCTACCTGCGGCAACAGTCACAGAATCAAAGTGGCAGATAAAAAAAATTTTTATAGGACCGTACCGAACATAAAACTCATTTGTATGTGCGAATATGCTTTCAAGTAAATATCGCTCATAATTATTTTAACAAGTAAACCTTTACAAGTTGGTGGCAGTGGTTGGCTACTATACAAAATTACAAGTATTCAGGTGTGACTGTACTATAAAATACCTTAATAAATCATAACTTTAGTAGGAAGAAGGTATTCGTTCCAGCCTACCAATCTTGTGATACAAAGCCCTTAGTAACAACGGTAATTAGATGGTTATCCCTACTCAGTTGACTCCAAAACCTTACAGCTAAACGTCACACGCTTTCTAAGTAAATTTTTCTGTGCCAAAATATAAATACAACAATATTGGAACTCATTTACAAATAGCTCAGAGTACTATTGCTCTGGTTTCGCACTCGTTAATCTTGAGCTGATTTACAGCGGACCGACACTGCAAACCTTTCAGTGCCGCACTTGCTTCGTCAATCATGTCGCCTCTCATACTTGACGAAAATAGTACAGATACATAATCTACATCGATAACATATTTTACACTCGCAGACGTGTTCACTATGTCATTTATGTGAAAAAGCAGTGGACCATGAAGACTGCCTTGAGGTATAGCAGCTGTTATTTGTTTAACCGATAATTTCCGTATAGTTGTTCGTGCTTACTACTGAATGTGCACATTCAGGTATGACGAGAGAAGCGAAAGTACTGCACGTTCTAAACCATATGTATCAAATTTTATCAAGAGCTGCTTATGATGGATAAAGTGAAACGCTATAGGAAAGAAAAATGCGCGGACACCTAGGCACTTCTTATGAGCTGTGGATGCCTTCGTGTCCAATTAAACGGCGCTGAGCGGTCCTCCGTGTTTTGCGCTGCGAGCAATGAACCACAGCGGTGCGTGCTGCCCGGGCCAGCAAGCAGCCTGCGGTGCCGACGCCGCATGCCGCCGGCGCCGCGGTGATCGCCCTCACGCAGCGACGGCTCGCGCGCTGTTCCCTTTCGCCCGCTCTGCTCGTGCCGTGGCGTCGCAGCCGATGACCATGCGTGTGTAGGCGCCGCTCCAACAGACGACAGGCGCCGGCTTTTGCGCTCGGTGGGTCAGTTGACGCTTTCGCATGGAAATGGACGAGTATACCTGGCACACTTTTCCTCAGTCCACCGTATACAATGCGCTCTTCTGACTAGAGTAGTGGAATTTCCTTCAATTTCTTTTTGTGAAACCAAATTGTGGGGGCTTCGGTCATTATGCTGCGCTTTTCACAGAATTTAATCATTGCAGTATGAAATAATTTTTCTGGTATTCAGAAGATATACGTTGTGCCGAAAATCCTAGTCTGTAATTTGCTGAATATTATTTCATCACTTCTTTTGTAAAGCGCAGCTATTTGCACAATCGGCGAGAGAGCACTCAAGTCTGTAGGCATACATTAACGATATGCGTGAGTACTGGGTTTATTTGGTGAAATGCGTACTTCATTGCCGTAATCTGTAAATCATGCGTATCAAAGCATTACTTGCTTGTTATTTCCTATACAAACACCGCGAACACCCCTGGACGTGTTACGTGGTTGCACGCCACACCGGAAAATTTGCAGCGCAGTTGCTAAGGCTCCATCCCATAAGGACCTTTGGTGTCGTTGTCTATCATTGGACGCCCAAACCATACCGCCAAAATGAAAAGTTAGCGCAAGGTTAGGATGGTGCCAGCGGGCGAGAAAAATGCGAGCACAAGTAAATCGAAGCTTTATCCCCTCTCCTTTTTACTTGTGATCAGGTTTTTTCACCCGCTGGAACTATATTGCACTCACAATGCACCAACGCGCCCAGGCAGCCGCCTTGCTTAAAAGTTGCAGTGCCCGCAACGATCCAAACTCCGGGTCCACAGATTAACATTCGAAGATTCTACCTTTTCGCCACTCCGTCGACGTTGCGGTGAAGATAAATGCGTCTGGACAGTATTGTGTCTGGCCTCTTGAGTGCTCGGTAAAATTATCTAAGAACGCCAAACTCTGCAGCTTATTCTGATATCAGCTCCTGCCTGAAACAATATGAACGAAACGAGTGGCAGGATATAGGAAAGACGAGGAAGAAAGTCGATCGGCGCCGCCTACACTGGCACTAGACCGGAGCTTATTGAAAGATCACGCGCATCCGCGAATGTTTCCTTCAACCGCACGAGACTTGCTGCGCCAGCCATCGCGCCACTGCTTCTCATTAACGCAGTCGGGTTGGTGCCTTTTTAACTTATGTACTGGCAGTGATTCCCGCCGTGCAGCTGTTGATCCAAGATGCTTAATCGAACGGTTTTAAGATATCGAAAGCAATGCGCCGAAGTGAATATCGGGTGTGCCACCACCATCTGCCTAGCTTTACCCTAAATGTTCCCTTCCCATCGGGGAAGGGAACATGACAGGAAGGGAATTTTCTTTATGCACGTTCTGTGCAAAACAATCATTATTAGCATATGATCACTGCCCCATGTATCTGATTCCACCCGCCACTGAGGCATTCCAGGACCCAACCACTACGTAAGGTCTGGAGCGTTTGTTCTAGATACTGCGGGTACAGCACAGGTAGCTACAGCGTGGTGGTTCAGCAGTGTAAAAGTGGCATCGCTCATGATGTTTTTAACTTGGTATCCTCTTCGGGAGTTGTACTTGTACCCCCATTCTGTATGTGGGGCATTGAGGTCTCCACCCACGAGAATAGGAATTCCCGGGTACGTAGACCGGAGATGGGCTATCCACCCCAAGTTCAAACGTGTGCGCTGCGGTCTGGTGTAGAATGACACTAGAATGACAGGAGTCTTCACTGGTCGTGTCAGGACCCCGACAACTTCTTGATTACCATTACACCATGGCTCCAGATCAATCACTGTGTGAGCAATATGCGATCATATATAAACTGCAGCTTTTCCCGGAGCTGAAGCCATTGTATTTGCACGTCTATCTCTAATAGATGGGTTATGATACCCATTAAAATTGGACAGGGAGCATAGCTTATTATGCTCTTGAATAAGCAGTGCCCATACATGTAGCTTATTGTATTGAAGCTTGGTTTTAATTTCTCCTAACTTGGAGTTTAGGCCCCGACAATTACACCGTAGAATTCCATCCTGTGACAGCTGCTGCAGAGAATTAGCCATGATGCAGGCAATTCTGAATGAGCATGCAACGTTAGTTGAGCAAGTTGATCTAAAGCTGCTGTCCAAACAGCTTGGTTGACCTGTGGTGCCGGACGGGATCCAGGCGTAACGGTGGCATTCGCAGTGGTTGATGCGTCACGTGTTGGTCCTATTTTCTGACGCCGCAGAATTACCAATTCTTTATGTTTGCGTAGTCGCTCAATCTCTCTGGCCAGTGCGTCTATCCGAGCGTCAATGTCATCATGGTCATCATCCGACTGATGCAGGGGTTCCGGTAATTTCTGTTTCTTTGTCTGCGACTGCTTGCCACGTTTAAGAACAGAAGAATACAATTGTGTTTCTGGGGCTTTTTCTTCTTCTGCCAAGAGCATCTCTGGCTCTTCTGCAAGAACCTCATAACGATTGTGTGTTGTTACTATAGTCGTTTTTGGTATAGCCTTTCGTATCCGTATTGTGGCCTTCTGTTTAGTCGGACAATTTGTGCTTGTCATATCGTGCTCATCAGATTTGCATAAGCCACATCGATACCGTGGTTGTCCTTCTGGTGTGAGCTTTTCTGGATCAATAGTACGCTGTGGGCAAAATGCCTGCATGTGTCCACGTTGAAAGCACCGGTAGCAGAATATTGCTCGAGGGAGGTAGGGTTTAGGTCGCAATATGCAAACATAGTAATAAAACCGTTCTGGGATACATTGAGGGCCATGTACCGTCACTAAGCATGTACGGCTTTTGCCCATGAATCTAGCTGCGAGCACCCTGTGTGTCGTGGAGGTCAATTCACGACATATTATCTCAGGGGTTTCTTCAGGGTCAATGCCATAGACAACACACCTCTGTATATTAGGGCCCGATACGAAGTACCACTGCACAGGTAGGTGTTGATCTTCTGACAGCGGGATAGATGTTAAAGTGCACATTTTCTGCACATCACTGAGAGATGCCAAGTGCACAGTGATCGAGTTGGTAGATTTATATGCTGCGAACCCTTTGTATCCAGTGGTTTCAAGAGATTGGTCGATGAGCCTTTGGACATATTTTGTGGCTACTGAAGTTATGTCGTAGCATGAAAGGGGGCTTGTACGAACTCGATATGATTGAGAAGGGGTGGGCGTTGGGTAAGACTGAGAGGGAGCGGGCGTAGGGGATGCCGTGGAGGAATTGTCTGGGGTGGCCTTTACCTTTCTCGCCGGTTGCTCCGATGCGATGGCGTCTTGTTGAAGCACGTTGATAGGGGGACCTCGCTTGGCTGCATTCGTCGAACCGCCAGACGGCTGCACGTCCATAGGGTCACCAGTGTCCTTCGGCACGACTGCGGTTAGGTTCACATTCACATCACGAAGTGGACTGTCCTTCGGTGTTGCATCTTGGGTATTCGAGCTATCGGTTGCACACTTCGGCTGCATAGTTGGCATGGATGTTGTCACGCGCAGCAGTCCAGTGGAAGGTATAGATGAGGAGCTCACATCTGGCACAAACACTTCTTCTTCGTCGGGCGAGCGCGGCGGCGCGGCCGCACTAAGCCTAAGCGCCAGCCGTGATTGTTTTGAGTCTATCAGACGAGCAGGATCAGTAGGACAGGGCAAAGAAGAGTCCTCACCAGAGTCCACAGGTACCCATAGGCTTCCGATGAGCTTCGTATCCGGATAAGGGCGAGATTTTCTCTGCTGTCGAGCAATTTCCAAGGAACCCAAGAAAACCACGTCTGCGTGGAAACGTCGTCGTCTTCCTCATGTTCATTCATTTCATTCAAACAGGGCCAGATTGATTATGCAATGAAAGAAGTCATGCATTTCATCTGTACTTCAATAGAGAAAGCGCATTCGGTCAGGAAAATCCGTGCTATCAACAACTCCCGAATCCGTTACTTGTGCTGGTAACACTGTCCAAATAAACAAACACGGCTGCAACATGGACGATCACGGCGACTCTTTCGCGTAGTGCTGTGCTCACGTTTCTCGTTTCCGGCGTGGAATGGAACTGTTTCGTTTGTGACGTCCCGTGTGTTCATGGCACGTCGCAAACGCACAACATAAAAACACATTGCGTTTTGCCGACGGTTCTAATAATCGTTCCGTTTTCCTTTTAAGCTTCAAGCGCTTCCACTCTAGCGAGGCAACAGCTAGCGTTTCTTCCAATGCCATGCGCTCTAGGCAAACTTACTGAAAGCTTTATCGAAAGTAGCCCAGCTGTGCCCTACGTTTATAGGGCGCCTCTGTTCGCTCAATATATAACGCAATATATAACTTTTGAAACTACCTCTCGTTTACCTCGTGAACATTTCTGCTATGTTGGGCTCAATAAAAAAAAACGCCAAGGAAATTAGATCGAGCTGTTGCCTATGCCACCGTCTGAAATTTGCACAATTTCTCAAGCCGGTCGTTCCCTCTAGACAAATATTAGTTATCTTTGATAAACGTGGGCGTGGGGAAGTACTTACATTATATACCAATTTGTTCATATATACTTGCGCCGGTGTACACGTGGCACCATTGGCTTGCAAGGACACCCTCTTCGGTGCTGCGGGAAAAAGGGAGAGAGCGAATTTCGTTTTTTGGTTCCACGAACACAAAATGGTATTTACAAAAAGCGAAGGACAAAATAATGTGAAAAAAAGGAAAGAGAAAGAGGAAAAGTCAAGACGAACGAGGAAAAGTTTCCTACATAATTTTGCGGGGTTGTTCTCTTATGATGAGTGATGGCTTCTATGGTGTACCGCACGCAAGCACAGATGAACACAGCCACACAAACACACACATGCCCACACACGGACCTTCTTTCTTCACGTGCATACGTGGCCCCTTTAGGATGATTTGTTTTACTTATGTGTGACAACCTTGCTGCTTTCTCACACGCCAATGGACCTCCAATTGGTGTCTTGAAGCCTGATAAAGACCTCCTGCAGACTGCGTCCAAATCAAGACATACGGCGTCAAGGTCATTTATTCGGTTCAACCCCTCCCTCACCTTTCTTTTTTTTCTTTCCTGTTGTGTTCGGCAACAACAAGAACTGTTTCCAAGTTATAAGCGTTGAGCTTCGCCACTGTCTCATTTTTTTGTTTTTCTTGTCTTGCTCTCCCTTTTTTTTTACTTGTCCCGTATGCCTCCATTTCCTTTGTGGCTACTGGCAGAGTCTCGTAGTAGACTGGTGGGTACCGCCTCGAAAAACCTATGTAGTTCTCGTGGTGCGTTGGGGTCGCAAAAGGTCATCGGCATTATAGTAAAGGAAGCTTCATCACGGGGCCAACGTCAGTTTCTCTACTATTCAGCTAATACACATAGAGTGAGTGAGTGAGTGAGTGAGTGAGTGAGTGAGTGAGTGAGTGAGTGAGTGAGTGAGTGAGTGGGTGAGTGAGTGAGTGAGTGAGTGAATGAGTGAGTGAGTGAGTGAGTGAGTGAGTGAGTGAGTAAAAGTTTTATTGAAAATTAATAAAAGCAGCCACGATGGTTGGGGCCCCTATTCCAGGGTCCCACTGGCAGGAACGGCTCTCTGGGTTTGGTCCAGAAGAGCCAATTGGCTCCCCCGGCGCCCGTCAACAAGCCTGCATATTCTCACTGCATATTTCTCATTAGTGGATGTCTGTGTATTGCGGGGCTGTCTATGTGCAGAGGCGTCTCGTGGCCTCACGTGTTTTACTGTCCGTGTACGGGTGCTAGTCGGTGAACCTCGTGGCGTGTCCCTTGTGCAGGTTGTGGAGGTTAGGGTATGCATTCGTCTGAATATACGACGCCAGACCCTCTCTTGTTGGCTCTGAACGTGTCCGCTGCTGTCTTTGTTGTAAGAGGATGTCACGGGAATTTGGTGGAAGGTCGTCGCAGGGCCGCGCCGTTGCTCGGACGTTAAATGCTCGAGCAATATGGTCTGCCCTAGCGTTCCCTGCCAGTCCCTCATCTGCCGAGCAATGTGCGGTGCCCTTCTAGTTGATTGTCGAAAATGTTGATGATTGATTGGGGTACAGTCGCATTTAGAAGCAGGTGGCAAGCTCCTTTGAAAATGTGACAGGTTTGGCGCTCGCCGTCCTGAATGGCCAAGACGATGGCTGCAGCTTCGTGGCACCGCGCGCTTAAGCGTCGGGTTACTGCGCTTGAAGAAACTGCGTGACGCGGCTTCGATTTCGTCCAGCACCTGAGATAACATATTTTTTAAAGCGAGAGCTAACCGCGTCGAGCCAAGCTGCGCCGTCGCCTACAATTTGACCTTCATTTGACCGCAGCTGCTCGGTAGCCTTGGCAACACATCACGGCACTCGCCGCGCTGAGGTCCGCCGCCACCGCCGCCGGCTTGACGCATGTGCTCTCCACAGCTGCGTCGCCGCCTGACCATGTTACTCGCCGTGCGCCTAAGAGGAGCGCCGCGCTCGCCCAGTCAGTGCGAGCTTGGCCATAGATGAGAGCGAGGTCGGGCCGTCTTCTCTGAGCGTTGCACCAGAGTGGGAGGCTTTGAGCTCTCGTCGCCAAGCGGCGTCTGACCACCCCGTGCATATCGCCATGCGAGCTGGTTCACTAGAGAGGGTCTGGAATGGAACAGGCGTCGCACCGTCGAGATCAATGTAGCGACCGCGTTCGCACCCTGTCCATTTGTGCTCCGACGCTGCGCATGTTCGCGGCGTCTCTTTGCATGTCTAGCACTTGCGCTTCCCTTGTGGCACAACAGGCGTCGCACCGTCGAACGGTGCCTGTATACCCAAGCCTAATCACAGTCATGTCTAGGCATAAACCTAGGCACAGCCGTCATACCTGGCTTAACGATGATTGTATACCTAAGTATAATAATTACAGCTCAATCAAAGGTTAACCAAGTGCAACCAAGGCTTAACCAAACTAAACCAAGCTTTCGCTTTGCATATCCAGGGTTAGCTGAGCTAAGCCGCAGTCCATTTTTTTTAATGCGTAAGCATTAAGGTGAAACCCGTCACTCCGTCTGTCACGTGAGACGAATCACTTTAAAGAAATAATGCAGAAAAAGAAGGCTCAGGGCCCTTCCATTCTGTGAACAAGGATGACCAGCGAAGCTGTGTATACAGGCCCCTTAATGGCGAACTGCGCCTCTGCCGCGGGTCAGACCGGCATCGCACTATCTCTGGGATCGGCGCAGGTGTGGGAAGTGGTTAATGCCTGCTTCACCTCTGCTGCGGGTCGGCCCAGTATTGTACTATCTTCGGGATTTCGTGTCTACACACGGACACGATCCTGGAGGAAATAGCCCTTAACAGCTTCGCTGTAAAACAGAATATATTCGAAAGGCAAAATGGCGATGGTGAGATCAAACCTACGACCCCACGTTCATAAGCCGAGTGCTTTGTCCAATGGGCTGAATACCCACTTTTTTTCTTTATTCCATGGAGTAGTATGCACAAGTCAATAGGTCTCTACGACAGTTTGTGAGAAACGAGTTCCTCTGTAAGTATATCAGTAGTCGTGCGAAACGTAACGAAACGCAATGGCACTTCGCACAAATGAAGAAAACTGAGCGCAATTTATAACGTTCGGTATCATTTCCTTTTCATTCACTTCGCCTTTTGACATTAGCTTGGCTGTCGCTTGGACGCCTCCGCACCGCCCTTATCTCTGGGATTGACCCTTCGGTGCAGCCCATGATAGGAAAACACGAATGGGAAATGGAGTGGAGCCACACTTGAAATGGATAGGCCTGAGAGACCGCTCATAGAGATCCTGTGTATCCTCCCACACGCACTCTCAACCTACTTTCCTATTTCTGTTTCTTACGTAAACCTTACTTCTAGTGTAGAGTAGCAAACCGGACGTTCATCTGGTTGACCCTCCTGCCTTTCGTGTCCTGTTTTCTCTGAATACGTATGTAACACAAATACGCATAACATATAATCCGCCGGTCTCAGACCACTAAGCGCATAATACGCATTCAAAATGTCATGGAGCGCGCAACGCATGTGACGGAAGATGGACAATATCGAAAGGAGCCAAGACTGCGTGCGTGCCACAACCTTGAGCTTCCAACATTGTCCCGGCGCGGCCGCGTGAGTAGCGGTTGTTTCACGTTCAAGCAGGGAGCGGCGGAAAGGAAAAAAAAGTCGCTGTATTGTACCACTGGTCTGGAGGCGCGTCCTGCTTCTTGTTTCTTTTTGTGCCCCGCCGTCTGCCTCTATGATCGATGATCCAAAGTTTCCGGAGTGGTGAACCGCCGACTAACTATCCTGACCAATTGCTAAGTCACAGGTCAAGGTTACGATCAGCGGCAAGAGGGAGTCATTAGGAGTGGTCCAGGCATACTCTTCAGGAGAGACCAATACGCGTTCCAAGAAACCTAAGCGCATACTTCCAAACGAGAGAAATCCTTGCCTCTCTCTTTCTTTCTTTGCGAACCTTCTTTTTTTTTCTTCTCTTGCTACGCAGAAAGTCTTGTTTACTGTAATGCAACCACATGGTCAAGTACTCTGGCTTTTGTCGTTCATATAAGCAAACTTCCTTACTATTTCTTTTTATTAAATTATTGTTGCGACTTCCTGTCTGAAAGAATTGATCTAATTTTGCTTTCGTTTAATAGCAGTTCTTATGGGTCGGGCGTCTCTAGCCGTTCCTTTAGACTTCATTGAACTCTACGCGGGTGTCTCATTTACGGGTGAAACGGCCCAATATGAACATGGACAAGGGAGGAACACAGGACGAGCGCTGCCCATTTACGCTCTTAACTCTGCGGTTGGAAAACGCCCGTACAGCGTCCATCGGTGGAAAAAAGAAGTCTGAGCCTGGCTTCTCCGCAAGTGTCGCCCCATTCGTAGCGCGTGCGCACTGCTGCTTTATTAGTCACCAAGGAGCTGAGCGTTGTTTCTGGGTTCACAAGCTCGCTAGTTCGATGGTTTTAAGTCAGGTCACGTGCACGAAGCGAACTTGCTTTCCACACGAACGTAGCAATAAATAATGCAAAAGAGGGTTAATGCAAAGCAGGTTGGAAATATAAAGAACTGAGAAAGTTGGCTGCACGCTACAAAAATAAACAAGGACTGCAGTAAAGTTTCAAGCCACGCAATTAGCGATACTCTATATAAAGTCTTGTTAGCAGGGCCATCATTGATTCAGCCGAGTCAAGTCACGTTTTTCTGCTACTCGGAGTAAACAACCTCGACGTCCGATAACAAAATGTAAAACAGCGTTGGGGAGTCACATCATTTCTCCTCCTTTCATCTTTCGAGAAGCGAATGGATCTATTAGTCATTACTCATATTTTCCTAAGGCATTATTTCTCGTTGAAGAACTATGCCTTCCATATTTGCAGCCAGTTTCACAGCGCTAAAGCTGTTGCTTTCGCAATACCGGCAATGAAAAATTTTTTTTTTTTTGTGATAGCCTACTTTCTACTACAACTTCATAGCACTGATACGTGCGTCGTGAGATGTAAACTGTATAGTTTTTTTTGCATATGCAGTGATATTTTTGTTCTCGTAGTTATTACAAGTAAAATTATTGTTATTAGCAGTTCTTCCAATATGATTATGATTATATTATTATGTATAAGCAACATGTGTAAACACAAATTTTATGTCTTCCCTGCTATAGTATCTGATGCGATTGTCAGTGTTTAATAAATACATAATTAAATAAATAAAAAGAAAAGTAACGCAGAAACTTCTCTGGGAGTCGTCCAACTATCGTAGTGCCACTTGCTCATCTTCGCGCAGCCCGGTGTCGTTACTAAGGCTGTGGAAGTTGATCCGACCAGTATAAACGACAGTGCGGCGGCGACGCGAACTGCTGTGGACGGCGGCGGTGCAAGGTGAATCGATGACCCAAGCAAACTACTGCAGGTGGCGGCGCCGGGTGAACTGATGACGTTGCGCACATTGTAAACCGTTAGCGCCTTATCCATCCGTGTCGAACCATTACGAGCGGCTATCAACCGCACTCCCGCGACTACTGTGTACGGCGCGACCGCGCAGGACCCGATCTTGTAAGCGATATGCAATGGGAGCAGAGGGGGCGGCGATACTGATACTAGTTAGCGATACTAGTTAGCGTTCAAGCGAGAGGCAGCCCCAAAAGTGAATTCACTCGCTGCTGCGGGCCCTTTCTTGAAAGCGATCGTCTTATGGGACGGACGGACGTGATGGATGGTTTTTCTCGTTGGGTAAGCGTAGAAATGTTTACGTATTTATACATAGAAGAAGCGAATAGATCTATTAGTCCTTACTCATATTTTACTAAGGCATTATTTCTCGTTGGAAAACTATGCCTTCCATATTTGCAGCCAGTTTCACAGCGCTAAAACTGTTGCTTTCGCTCATTGTAGGGAACCTGCGTGTGACCCTGTGAGACGCCCGTCAGTCGCTGCTACAACCGGCTGATGGCGCAAGCACCGGCCGACTGCCACCCATCGAGGACGAAAGCTGCTGTCCTCGACTCATATCACCTTGCGTCGTGGGAGCCATCGTCGCACAATCCCGCGCAGGCGATACCGGCACGCACCGCAGCGCCCTCAAGCCAAGTATAAGGAGCCTCAGCGGCAAACATCAAACGGGATTTTAAGCCAGTTTCACAGCGCTAAAGCTGTTACTTTCGCTCATTGTAGGTGAGTCTGCAGCGCTTTGACGCATCTCGTGATCCCTATTTGGCTGCGAACCCCAATTGAAATTGTGTAAGATTTTTTGAACAGAGATGGGCATTGATCTATGTACCTACCGCGCCAGGATCGGCTCTTTCGTCGCGCTTAGTAGAGTCACTAAATCGTGCTCACCCGTGTGGCTACGGCCAGCATCGGTGTGCCGGACATCGAAGGCTGGGGTACAGTTGTTCTTAGTTTTGTTCTGTGTCCCGCACCTGATCATCTGTGCAGGGGACGTCGAAACAAATCCAGGTCCTGACAAGGTAGATAAAATTATGAATTTTCTCAAAGAACTTTCTGCTGCTAATGAAAAATATCAGAAAGACATGTGCGTCAAACTCAAGGACATCCAGTCGAATATTACAGATGTCAAATATTACAGATGTGTGCGGGAAACTCGGGATCAGGTTCGAATCATTGAGCTCAAACAAATTGAACAAACCAATGTTGCCGTGGATGATCTGAACAACCGAATGCGGCGGAACAACCTTATATTAAAGGGCATTCCCGAGGAAGGAACTGAGAAATGGAATGACACGGAAAAACGAATGAGAGAGTTTATAACGAATACATTCGACATTCAGCCTAATGGTATTGAAAGAGCTCACAGACTGGGACAGGAAAAGCCGGGATATAATCGCCCTATAATAGTTAGGTTTTTGAACTTTAAGGATAAAAACAATATCCCGAGGGATGCATTCAAGCTTAAAGACGTTGCATGTGCTCGAGTATGGGTAGAAGAAGACTTTGCACCGCGCTTGAGGCAGATCAGAAATAAACTTGATTTTGGTCGGACTAACCGCCAACCCAACGAAAAATTCAAGCTAGTTTTTGATAAACTAATTCTTGCCAATAAGCACTATACGTTTGATTCCCCGGCCAATAAGGTGGCAGTTCTCCCAGACAACCAGACACGTAGAACAAACGAATGAACCTGAAAGAACCCATCCGAATTACACCTTGTCAATCATAGTACCGAATTTCCGAAGTCTGTTAAACAAACAAGATCATCTGCAAGCCTTTATTGAATGCTGTTCCGCGGACATAGTCCTTGGTACCGAAACTTGGCTGTGCTCTGATGTAGCTGACAGCGAACTATGACTTTCGAATAGTTTTTCCTTGTTTAGAAAAGACAGAAACACATCTCGAGGCGGTGGCGCCATAATTGCTGTAAATAAGAAGTTCAGTGCGCATCTTGTAGGCACTTTTTCCGTCCTGGAAATATTGTGGATCGCACTCCGTTTATCACCGTCTGTAACTTGTGTTATCGGGGTTTCCTATCGACCACCCAGTTCTTCAGCTGACTTTGTCGAATGCCTTCATGATTCTTTAAGCATTATTCAAAGCAGGTATCCGTCATCGGAAATAATACTTGTAGGTAACTTTAACTATCCCGGAATTGACTGCCCGACATTCAAACCCGTCGAGGGTGCAAGAAGGCATGAATGTAGGCAGTCTCATGATGTTCTTTCTTTGTTTAGTTTGAGCCAAATGGTATCACGTCCCACACGTGGTGATTCAGTTCTAGATCTTGTACTAACTACAGATCCACAAAGTATGTATGTACGTGTCCTTGACTGCATGAGTGACCACAATGTTATCCACTGCGAGTACACCATAAAATATGAAAAAACTTCGTAATGCAAAGAAAACCATATACGATTACAACAGAGGGGAGTTACGCGGACTAAATAATGACCTACTAACATTTCCTACGCAGTTTTCATTGACCTTTTCGGAGCGTGATACAAACGAAAATTGGCAGATCTTTCAAAGGTCGCTCACTGAACTTAAGGAAAGATATATTCCAAGAATTTCTATCAAATCTTCAAATAAAAACACGTAGTTCACAACACATGTTAAGCGGTGCATTAATAAGAAGGAAAGAATGTATTCAAAGGCAAAGCTTTCGACCTCAGCCGACGACTGGGAACGCTATCTCGAACAGGCGAGACTTTGCAAAGCAGAAATTGAAGCAGTGAAGGAAAAATTTTACAACTACGACTGATCACAAATGTTGAAAAACTGTAAAAAATTTTGGTAAGTAATAAATCAGAAACCATCGTCATCATCCTTTCTGTCGATAACGAAAGATGGTGAGCCTCTTCTGGAGTGCGATGTTGCGGAAGGATTAAACACTTTTTTCTGTTCGGTTTTCACATCAGAAGAACCAGTGCCACCAGATGTGAACTTTATCAGCTTAAATACTTCAATGAATGACCTCATAATCACTCGCGAAGGTGTAGAAGCCGCTATAGATCGTCTACCAGTCAATTCGGCACCCGGACCAGATGACATAAGCGCAATATTGCTAAAACTTACAAAACCAGCTATATCTTGGTAGCTATTTTTCAACAGTCAGTTGATACAGGATGCGTGCCTGACGCCTGGAGGTGTGCACGCGCGATTCCCATTTTTAAATCTGGTGATCCCTCCTTAGTCTCAAACTACAGGCCATATCATTAACAAGCATCTGTTGTAAATTACTAGAGCACATCATATCATCCACCGTCTTGAAATTTCTATCAGATCAGAATTTCTTCTCTAGCAATCAGCATGGTTTCCTTCGTGGTCGTTCCTGTGAAACCCAACTATTCGAATTGGTAACTGACCTCCACGAAGCCGTTCATGGTGGACTAAAAATAGATGCTATATTTATTGATTTTGCAAAAGCATTTGACAAAGTTCCGCACATCCGCTTATTAATGAAGCTAACGAATCTTAACATAAACAGTAGGATTACAAATTGGATAGCAAATTTTTTAACCAACCGAAGTCAATCAGTCTACGTGAATGGGTACTCATCTTCACTTTCGCATGTAAAATCCGGTGTACCACAGAGTTCGGTCCTGGGTCCAATATTATTTCTGATCTATGTTAACGACATAGGAAACACTTTATCTTCTACCATAAGGTTATTCGCAGACGACTGTATCATCTACAGACGAATTAGTAACGCTGAAGACAAGAACTCATTACAGGTAGACCTCGACAAACTCGAATTTTGGTGTTGCCAGTGGCAAATGGAAATTAACGTTTCTAAAACTAAGGCCATGACGTTCAAGAGAACACATAATTCAGAATTGAGGAACTACACGATTCAGGGAATCCCTGTTGAGAAAGTATCCACATTTAAATATCTCAGAGTTCATTTATCCTCTGATTTATCTTGGAACGAGCACATTAATACCATAACGAGTAAGGCATCCAAAAGACTAGGCTTCATTAAACGTAACTTATACTTGGCGAACTCTGCTACTAATTTATTAGCATACACTACGCTTGTTCGTTCAAAGGTAGAGTACGCATCCATTATTTGGAATCTGCATCAGGCCTATGTGATCGATCAGCTCGAAGCAATACGAGATAAAGCAGCAAGATATATCACAAAAAATACTCGCGAAACTACAGTGTTACGGATATCAAGGAATCACTTTCATTGCCCTCTCTTCAAAACCGCTGAATAATAACATTGTTATCACATTTTCACGCGCTTTATCATAGTAGATCCCCGTTCCGCGAATCTTACATCAATGCAGCTCACAGTATTTTTCAGCGTTTTGATCACCCATTCAAAGTCCAACCCCTTTTTGCTCGCACTAATCTGTACCGTCATTCACAATTACTTTTGGCAATATATCGTTGGAATAAACTACCGAGGGACATTGTATCTGCCATTAACCCTGATGTTTTTGTTAACAAGTTGAAGGTTTTTCTAAATGTGCTATTATTTCTGTGTTGAGTGCTTACTTGCGTATGTTATTCTTTCTGTATATAATTATGTCACTGTATCTTACCATTGTTTTTTTTTACACGTTTGTAATTGTAACTGGCTCCCCCCCCCCCCCCCCCCCTATGTAATGCCCGAATGGGCCTTTAGGGTATATGAATAAATAAATAAATTCGAGGAGGAAATTGCTAAATATTTCAATGAATATCGGTTTACGAATAGCGGTAACCTGGGGAAAGCAAGCTTTTCTTCTACAACGCATAAAACATTGGAGAACGCGAGTATCTTGCAATTATTTTGAAAACACATAATTAGCCTAGGCACTTCAAGCAGTCAATGGACATCACCCACAGAGTGGGTCCTATTCTCTTTAAATATGAAATCTCTGCGATGTTCGCCCCTCCCAGCGAAGCGGGGAAACCTCGCAGCTCTTCCGTTCCGGCGCCGAACGTCGGCCTTGGCGGCGGCGGCACAACCGAGCGAACGAGCACAGCGAAAAATGAAAGCGAACGCAGGTCGCAGCGGGGGATGAAACACGCGAGGAGCGGAGGAGCAGGGTGCGATGGCGCCAGAGTAGCCCGCGTCGTTCTTTTTAATTTGCTGATTTTTTGCCTCTAAACAGTAATCGGGGGATTTTCTTTTTCTTATTTTTTGTCTCTCGTATTTCGTGTGCGCTGGTGTGTTTCGTGTACATTTGTTTTGCAGGATGGTTAGAGCGGCCTTTCGTGCCACGTGCTCCAACACGTGCAACCGGGTGGAACGTTGAGTGTTTGAAGTCTTTAAATTGTAGCTTGGAAGTGGCAAGACAAATAGCTATTAGTGGTTTTACTGTGCGTGTTTTGGTAGGAAAGTGAGAGCGTGGTCGCGTAGTTGAGCGTGTGCGAGCGCGTGTCATACCTTCGGTCTCCACGGCATTAATTGCTATTGAAACAGTGGTGAGAGTTGCGTTGCGACATTTTGAGGATTTTGATCCTGTGGTCTTTGCAAAAAGGCACTGGCTCTGCATTGTTGTAGTATTATAGTATTATAGTATTTGTATCAGTAGTAGCATTATTATAGTATCGTAGTATTTGCAAAAAGCTGCGCGATACATGGCGAGAAAGACGGGAAAGGAAGCAGTGCGCGGGGGGGGGGCGTCCCTCAAGGCAGATTAGGAGACGGATGAGAATGGAGAGGGCATCGAATCGACCGGCACACAATGTGATGTCGATACTAGGCTGCGGAAAATGGAGGCTTTCCAGGAAGAGCTTCTCAAACAGCTGCAAGAGCTCAAAAATAAACTAAACAGGGAGCGTGATGCACGGAAGGTAGTTGAAAAAAGACTTGAAGCAGCCGAGGAAAAGCTGAACAGGGCCGACATTGTGAACGAGAATGTGCGTGACAATGGAACGCAGACCTCCGGTGTGACAGGCGAGGGAGTGTCCGTGAAATACGTGGAATGCATGCAGCGTGATGAAGGGATAGCTGGAAAGAGCGGCACATACTTTGAAGCCGCCCGCGGAAAAAGCAGGAGCCCAGGGAACAATGCCCCTTGTCGAGTCCGAATCACGCGGAAAAGGACAAATGGAAGCAGGGCGAGGTAGGAGAGAGTGAAAGGGTAATTATCGCCTGCCACTGAAACCTGGCTGGGTGCTCAAGAGCAATTGTGGAGAGGGTGAAAGGCGGCAAACGAGTGACGGTACGGACATTTCCAGGGCGGACACAGGGTTCTGTCATGGAGCGAGCAAAAGAAAAGCTCGCGGAAAACGCCCACGTGCGCAGCGTTGTCATAGTAGCAGGTGACCTATATGACGTTCTAAACAGGAAAGGGAGAGAGCCAGCTCTGGGCTTGGCCAAGGGGGTGGACGACTTGTGCGAACTGTCCCCTCAGGTGCAGATCGGGGTGTGCATGGTGCCGGGGTGCCTGTATGTGACAGTCACGTACGAAGAGCCGTAGTGGCTGCTAACAAGGCGATATGAAAAATTAGTCTAGAGAAAGGCTTCGAGGTTGTGGAAGTAAACAGGGAAGTGAGAAGGTGTGGTGGTTTTCAACAAGACGGGATCCACTTCAGTTACAGGCTTGCACGAGAAGTGGGCTGGCGACTTGGTATTCGTGCTGTGGCTTTTATAGGGGGCCCACGGGCGCTCAGGAGGTTATAGTAGGTAGTAATGAAGAAGGTCCACTAAGAAAGCCTCAGTATAGCATCGCCGTCAATAGCAGAAAAAGGATGAAAGCAAGAAATAGAGCTCGCCATGCAATAGGCTACATAAACTTGCAGGGCGGCAGAAGACACCAAAAGTGGGCAGAAATTGAGGAACAGTTAAATAGAGAGCAAATAGGGGTCATAATCAAGGGTTCGACGAAAGTTAGTCTGGTCAGGCATGGAAATGAAGGGAATCACGGTCACTGACCAAGTCTGATGAATAAACGTCAGATTATTCATCAGACATGGTCAGTGACCGTGATTCCCTTCAGCAAATAGGGGTGTATGCGGTTACAGAAACGCACAGTAGAGGCTTGGAAGAGCCGCCAGTGATTGAGAATTATATTTGGGAAGGGTGCAACATAACTAAGTCGGAAAGAAAGGGAGGGGGAGTCGGAATGCTCATCAATTGGGGAGCCAAATGGAAAAGAGTAAATTCAAAATGTCAAGAGTATCTTTGGTTTTTCAGGTACAATCAGTGGAAAGAACAATTGGCTGGACGTTACGTATTTGTGGTCCGGAAATAATTGCACAGAGAAGAATAACGAGTTAGTGGAATGCATAAGCGCTGATATTAAGGGTTTTGGGAATGATGCCGAAATTATCCTATTAGGTGACGTGAATGCCCATATACAGGTTTCAGATGGCTATACTGACAACAACGGGAATTCAATGTTAGACCTTTGCGAGCAACATAACCGTGTTATTGGGAATACAGGGCCTAAGTGGGAATTTCAAAACCGGCAATCGACCATTGATTACTGTCTTATGACAGAAGAAATTCATGTAAGTTGAGAGAAATGGTCATCGATGAGGAAGGTTTTAGCAGCATAGGGAGTGACCATTAACACATCATTTTGAAAAAGGGACATGTAGTTGGGAAAGAGAGCAAGGGGTGCAAAATGGACAATCAAAATTTGAACGCTGAAGAAATATCAAATATAGTCACTAGGGTCGAGGAATAACTTGGCAAATAACCAAGTAAAGAGTGTGAATATAGTGTGCTTCAAACTATAATAACGACAGAAATACGGAAAGATGAACAAAATGTTCGTTGGAAAGGAAAAAAGAAAGCGAAAAGATGGTGGAACAGGGAAATACGAGAAGCGATCGCCGAACGACAGAAAGCATCCCGAGGGCACAGGCAGGCAGAATAAGCGCATTGCCGCAGGATGAAGTAGCCAGTAAATGGCAAATGTGAAAGTGAACGCTGGTTGTCAGAGATACGTGAGAAAAAGAAGGCTGCACCTAGAATATTTTGGAACCACATAAACTTATTAGGCAGGAAGTCAACATCAATACAACAACATATCCTAGACGAAGATGGAAACAAATTGGAACGGGAGGCGGCATTAAATTTCACCCGAAAAATAACAACTGAATCTTTCCAAGGCTATGAGGAGGTTGTATTTGAAGAGAACAAGAGCGTGAAAGAGAACCAGATAGGAAAGGAGCTGGTGCTGACAAATTTCCACTGGAAGAAAGCCGAAGCAAAAATTCCTAACTGGCCACACCCACAGTGTTAGACGACGTTCCGTTAGGCTGATAAAGGAACTAGGACCAAAAAATAAGGAATTTCTGGGGAAAGCAGTCGACAAAACTTTAAAATATAGAATACCAGACAGTTGGCAACAAAGTCGAATGAATTTAATTTATAAAGGTAAGGGCGACAAATATAGAATTCACTCGTACAGACCGTTGACCATTACATCGTTAATATACAGGTTAGCAAAGCAGGCAATCAAATTAAAGCTGCAAGCATATGGGCAGAAAATAATTGCATTTTGGAGAACTTCAGGATGGCTTCAGAATAGGTAGGCGTTTGGATAACTTATTTTTGCTAACTCAGTGCATCGAAATGTCAAGAGTAGAAAGCAGACCGTTATATTTGGCCTTTTTAGAGATTACAGGAGCCTATCACAACGTAGACTGCAACATTTTGTGGGATCTTCTGGAAGTGGAAGGCTTAGGCGACGATTGTCTACAGCTTATGAGAGAGATTTACCTACAAAATACCGTTTGCGTTGAATGGGAAGGGATGAGGAGCGAGGAGAAAGTTAATATCAACAAGGGACTGACGCAGGGGTGCCCTTTATCCCCACTGCTGTGTATGATGTACATGGTGAGGATGGAGAGGGCGCTAGAAAGAAGTAATATTAGGTTTAATCTCCCTTACAAACAGGCGGGTACAGTATTAGAGCAGCAGCTTCCAGGTTTATATTATGCGGACGACATTGTGTTGCTAGCTAACAAGTAAAGTGATTTGCAACCTCTGGCTAATATCTGTGGACAGGAAGGCGATAGGCTAGGTCGAAAATATTAGCCTTAAAAAACCAGGTGTTATGGTATTCAATTTAAACAGCGAACAAACACGGACAATACAGGGCCACGAAATACCTGACGTAAAAGAATATAAATATATTGGTATATGGATACACGAAGGCAATAGATATATGGAAACACAAAAAAAGAACAACAGCAAAGGGGAAGAGAAATGCAGCCATAATGGAAGCACAGAGCGCTTGGGGATACAATTGATACGAGGTGCTTCGGGGTGTGTGGAAAGGTCTAATGGTTCCAGGAATTACTTTTGGAAATGCGGTTGTTTGCTTGAAATAAGGGGTACAATCAGTTCTCGATGGCAACCAAAGGTCAGTGGGACGCCTCGCGTTGGGCGCTCATGGGAAGGCTACAAATGAAGCTGTGTAGGGTGATATGGGCTGGACAAATTTGATGTGAAGGAAGGTCACAGTAAAATTGATTATGAAGAACGACTGAGGTATTTGAAAGAAAGTAAATGGGCTGGGAGAGTGTTGAGGTATTTGTAGAGGAAAAACATTGATTGACAGTGGAACAATAAAACTAGGAAGCTTACCAGCAAGTATGCGGTCTGTAGCATGAGCAATACAGCAAGAAAACGTCAAGCGGAAAATCAGAGAGGTTGAAATAATCTCTTGGGTGGCGGCAATGGAAAAGATACCTTCCGTGAGCAACTCAAGAGGAGAAAAGCAAATCAGGAAAGAAACCATCTACGATAACTCAAAGCGAAGCTCATTACTTTTCGAAGCGAGATCAGGATGCCTTAGAATACACCCCTTAAAGCGAGATACAAGAAAGAAGAAGCATGTGCTTGCTGTGGTAAAGCTAGGGAAACGATGGAGCATATTTTATTAGAATGCAAAGAAATCTGTCCAGTGCATTGATTTAGGCACCACTGTCCCCCTTGAAGCCCTTGGGTTCAGCGAGAGCAGGGGGAATGTAAACATGTCCGCAATAGAGATTAGTGAGGGGCCATTGGAAGATTGGTGGAAGAAGAGTAGGGAAACGACAGAAAACGGAGACGTACAAAACGAAAGTTAACAATAGAGGGTCAGAAAATTTGGTTATGGGAATTCATCGTAATTTTTTTTCTTCTTTGATCTAGGTAGGGCCTTAGGCAGCATAATAGGAAAAGCTTGGTGGAGCAACCAACCGTCCCGTTCTAAAGGGTACGCTCATAACATCCATCCATCCATCCATCCATCCATCCATCCATCCATCCATCCATCCATCCATCCATCCATCCATCCATCCATCCATCCATCCATCCATCCATCCATCCAATCATCCATCCATCCATCATCACGGGCAGTGCCGACCGCTGGTCATAGAGTTTCTCACTGTATTACGTAGAGGGAAATCTGGGGCTGCTGCACTGTGGTATGAATCGGAATGCCGGTATATTGTGACTTCGGATTGGCATCGTTCTCGCAGAGCGAGGACACCTTCAAGACCCGCCGGGCAAGCACCGTTCCGTCTGTCACAATGATCCGTTTTCTACTAAAACAGCACGCAAAAACCATCCTACCTTTATTATTACACAATAACCCGTCTTGTTTATTTATTAGAACTTGTTACTGCATGTACAATTATATGAAACCTAAACGTATCAGGGGGCCGCTAAAGTTGGAGGACAGACGACAAAGTTCGCGCTCGCTTTGAAACATTTTGTCGTCTGTTCTTGCTTTTCTTCGCTTGGTTGTACATTGTAGGTGAGTAAACTTCACTCGCAGACGTAATATGCGTGAATGAAAACCTTTTATGAAGATTTTACTTTTAGAACGCGTTATTTGTGTAGCTATATCCACCTTTTAGACGAAGCCTTTTACAACACCAGCCAACTCAAGCCTCGCAGACACATATACCGTCATTCCAATGCCTCCTTTACTAGAAGCCTGCCGCGTTGTCCGGTAGCTCGGTTCCGGGCCCTCTCCCTTTTCTCTCCTCCGCGAAAACGCAACGAGCGCCTCTCATGGCGAACGCCTGCAACTTGCAATCACGTGCTGCGGCCTCTGAGATTAACGAGGCATCTGTTACTGTCTCGCAGGCCAGCGATAACGCCCGCTAACAGACGACCGCGCATATAACGCGCCGGCGGATGCATTCAGCCGCCGCTGCCACATCCGCCGGAAGTTGAAAAGGCAACGAGCGCCGCCTCGCGGAATTTATGCTGAACTAACTTCAGCTAAGGGAACCGCCGCTACAATCGGAAAGCGAGCAACGCGGCGGGCATCTAGTAAAGGAGGCATTGGTCATTCCCAAGAGAGCACAGCGCCCCCTAGGAAACTCCCACAGACGGTGGCGCCAGATTTACCTCTAGGGGTTATAGTGAGAAACTCTGTGTGGCTGGTGACTCAGCGCACGGTGTTTACGGAGTCGGTAATGTGGGGAAATCACGGTCGGCACAATCCTGTGGGTGTGCTTTTAAAGGTTGGCTGCCTGGCTCTCGAATAGCTGTCCTGTGCAATGTATGTAAACATACGATGGAGCTATGGCTGAGGTTATTGGCCTTCGAGATCAGCGCGCCACATGATAAAGATTTCGGAAGCCAGACAAGGTAGTGCCCAGTGGTTCAGCCAGCCACATATGGCGCACGCGACTGACACTATTGGAGAGGAGAAAAGGGAAAGGGATTGGACAGCTGGGTCTCCGCTGATGCGGCAGGCATTTAGTAAAGGGGGCAATGGCTGCAAGGAACCACTGAAAAATACTATGGGTAATGCGACGTCCCACTGCTGCATTCATGTATGCGTGTCTTATAGTTACGGCACCTATACATTTGCTGGCAAGACCCCTCGAAGCATACACAGCTGCAATAAATGTCTAAAGTCACCGCAGCAGCCGACCACTCATCCGCAACGGCGGCAGAAGGACAGAACAATCACGATGGCGATCGGCGTACTACGCAAACGCCACTCTGTTAAGGACAGAAGTTTTCAAGCGCAAATGAAAAACTCGCAGCTAAGTCGCAATGCACACATCTCGTAAACGACAGGCCATCATAGCACACTGTGGTAAAATGGCGCTATCAGATGCGCTGAGCACGCGAACAAATTGAGTCTCGTCAACGAGTACAAGCCAGCACCCAAGAAAACAACAAGAAAGAAACATCGTTGGCGGCGTGGGAGCGATGTCACCGCAATGCAGGTCGTTTCGTGGATCACTTGCTCTGTTTTCTATGCTTAAATGAATGGAGGCTGAAGGGCGATTCAACTGATTTCTGCTGTTGTGGGGGGTGAAGGTTTTAGCGAATGCAAAATACTTTTATGAAGTCGGTATACGTGAGGACAACTCCTATATGGTTTTCTCTGGTAGCGATGATACAAAACTGACATCGGTGCATTTCACCCTACGTATAGTCGAAGATTCCTATAGCTTTATTGAGCACATTCACACCGCAAAATACGAACACGAGGGATTGTACAAACACGACCTATAAATCACTCACTCAACCTATCATTCACTCGTGGCAGCAACTTAGTAGCTATAACGTCGCTCTCTAGAGTTCGATATTGCAGATTTATTTCCTACCGCATTTCGATGAAGGTGAAATGTAAAAACGCTCGTGTACTTAAGTTTCGTCGCACGTTAAAGAACCCCATGTTAAAGAACGCCAATACGGCGTGCTTCATAATAATATCACGGTATTGATATGCAATACTCAACAATTCATGTTCATTAAAACGTATCCTTGAGCATGGCTCTATAATTTGGCCTCCCCGCCATCATTATGACATCGATGAGCTTCAAACTGCGCAGAAAAAAAAGCGTTGCCGTTCATGTAAGGCACAGGTACGATCGCTGTTTCTGATACATGCCGAACTGTCACCCGTTCAGTCACTGGCTCAGAGACGCGCATGTGAGCGCCTTGTCATTACCAAGGTGTTAATTTGGGCTGTTTGGTACATCTTGGTAAACAAGAGCTTTAAACAGCGCGACACAGGAGATAGCAAAAGAACCACTAGGGCACAACGCTCTGTACTGTGGTTCTTTTCTAGTGTCCTGTTTCGCGCTGTTTAACGTCTTGTCATGCTGCAAACATTTTACAGCGAAGCTGTTAGCCTCTAGTTGGTCAGTATTTTTCGTGGCATGCGCATCTAATAAACGCCAACTGGAAACGGGCTTTGTTTTTCAGTTTCCGAGTAAGAGATCTATGTTTTCACGTATAGTAGAATAACAATCGCAAGCTATCATGCCTGCAGCTTGTGGTCGCACTTTGCGCATTTTCTGACGCGGTGAACTTTTAAACATTAATTTAGTTCATCGACGCACTTGCACTTGGTGGACGGCCTTGAAGAATAAGGGTGCTGGACGTACTTGCGCACATGTGCGCGCGCGCGTGACGTACGTCACTTGTGCTGCTGGTGGTGCTTGTCTAGCGTCGCCCAACGTCTGCACCAGCTTCGCTGTACATCCACTTTAGCAGGGGGGAATGGAGGCGCGTTCTTCAGTTCATCTGTTTACGTCTACGGTCCTGTAATTTTTGCCACGAGCTCTGTGCACCGCACCACGTGAACACAACCCTAAGCAAACCAGCGCAAGAAAACGAGATGAAAGACGAGGAACACTCACACTTGATGCCTGCTAAGAAGCCTTCCTCCCACACAGGCCCCAACTGGAGTACTTAAACATCTCTTCATTTCGTCAAGATCTGCTATGTGGAATAATTTTGATGGCGCAATTAGAAAGCTCCTCATGGTTCAGTTTGTTAAGTAATTGTTAAATGATATTGTATGTTTATGTTTCCTGCATGTTATTTCTCCGGTTTTGATCCGGCTGCATAACCAATTACATATTGAAAACATGCTCCTGTACTTGCAAATTTTTTTGCACTGACCTAACCTAATATCTCTCGTAAGCAATTCTTGAGACAGGAGCGAGTGTAAAAAAATAAAATGAATAAGATAACTCTATCTTGTTACATTACGAAATGCACCACTCGCGTATTTGTGTACGTATGTGTGTATCTGTGAGTTAGAGGATATCTTAGTCGAGAGCGGCAGCAGATGGAGATGGCGCAGGATGTGGATGTAGAACTTTATGTATCAATGGCACATAGCTACGCTACCAAGGATACCAAGTCTGTCAGTGAAAGCAAAGCAGAGGATGACAGAAGAGAGAGCCTGTGCCGTGTAGAAAAGGAACAATCGCGCATCAGGTCACCTTCCACCGTAGATGACATCTACTATTTAAAATATGTCTCTCCCTCAGGCCCATCAAATGCACACCGAGCCACATCTCTGACACAGGACAGCTTATAGACAAATCGGTTGTGAGTAAAATGGACCGTACCTCCATCGTGGATCCATCATTGGGATACTGCCTTATAGGAGAGCTGCCGCGCTGCGTGGGCGGATCCAGTTAAAAAGTAAAAGCGTGATGATGATCACGCAGTTAAACAATATGAGACCATTTCTCCATAAGGTAAACATTCTTTTCATTAAGTGGCCAAAAATATGACAGCACCCGTAGAGGGTAGATTAAAAATCAGTAACATAATATTGCCACCTGGTTATTTTGGACTAACTCAAAACGTGTGCATATACCACGTTCTAAAGGATCCGTGGTCTAGCGTTTGCTTTGAATTATAAATGCATATTTCCCTACGGGCGTTCACAATAGCCTACAAATGGAAATAGTGTGCTTGGTAGCTGCAAATATAAATAATTATTGCTGATGGCTCCAACCCGCATCAAGCTTCACGGGGAATAGATTGTGGTACACGTGTAAGTAACTGTACTACAGATAAAAATCTGTAGTGCTTAAATATGAGACAACATGTATACTGCATTCGGCCACGAGGTCACTTTCCACGGTTGCTGCAAAAATAAAGTAATTCCTGTGGCAGGCTTCAACTCGCTTCAAGGGTCATCGGGATTAGGAAGAGATTTTGGTAGGCGTCTAAGTAACTGGACCACAGATAAAAATCTCTACTGCTTAAATATGAGACAACATGTATACTGCATTCGGCCGCGAAGTCACCTTCCACCGTTGGTGCAAAAACAAAGTAATTCTTGCTGGAAGCTTAAATTTGCATGCCAGTCCCACCAATGACTGCTTTTCCAGATTACAAGCACTTGGTATTTCCCTGGTCTAGTGAATCCTGTAGCAGAAAGGTGTTTTAGGTCTCCCTTACAAAATTTGGTTGCCAGATTTGCTCGCTTAACTTTCACTTACGCATTTCGGCCTTGGTGTCCTGCCCTCTCTGCTCGTTCTGTAATCGGGCAGAGAGAATTTCTAACTTTCTTCTATCTTTTCGCATCTTTACTGCAGCAAGAAAACTGATATTAGTACTACCTCTTCGAAGACTTGGTCTGGACTTAACAGAAAAACTTATTCTTTCGTTTGGTGCCTTCACTATGGCATTCAGTAAGAGGGACTTTTGCTATGCTAGCCTAAAATTTTTTTATGGAACCCAACCGAATGCCCTGTTAAAATTCTATTCTTTTTTTCGTGTGTACCTTCAAATTAATGTTCATTCGATCTGGTTTGACTGATTTTATTTTAACATATGATTTTACGTTGTACGGTGGTAAGTCCATAGAAACTATTAAATTTATTCTTCATTATAAATTTAAATAATCTATCTATTTCTCGCCAATCCCGCATAGTGGGTAGAAACAACATGCTTGATAAGAAGGAACAACGGACTAGTCGAGACCTGAGCTTGTACTGCTTCTTGAGGGAATAGCAGCTCTGACCGTTCCGACAAGTATGGAAGGTACAAGGCGATCCATTGTACGCGGCAAAATCCGCGAACGCCAAATTACTGTCAAGGCGATATACTAGGATAGTGTCGAAGGTTGGCTTGTGCACTATAAACGCGTTGGTACTATCGATGAGTGGGACGATGTATCCAAACTGAGGCTCGTCTATTTCAGTCTACAATAGGGTTTGGGTACGGGCTAGTTGGTATTCCATTGCAAACATCACTTACAGCGCGTACACAGACAGGGACCAAAAGAACGACGAAGACAAGCGCTGACTGCGAGTCTGCCACCTTGAGTTTCTCGTGAAAAACGCTCGAGCTTTCTTTCACTCAACGCGCGCTTCGAGTGGACGGCCGTTTGTGAAATGAAAAACCGCCCTCAAGGAGTATTTCGAGTGGAGGATCGAGTCGAGGTGCGTTTGTATGAAAGGTGTTAGGCTTTTAAACTTTTAGTTCTAGTGGGCTCACCCTAAATGGGAAATTGAAGCAAGCTTTGTGTCCTCAGCGGTTGCATTTTGTGGAGGCGAAATCCGAAAACACCCGAGTAGTTAGATTTAGGTGCACTTTAAAGAACCGCAAGGGGTCCAAATTTCCGGAGTCCCCCTCTATGGTGTCCCTCATAATCAGGTCTTGGTTTTTGCACGTAAAACTCCATAATTTAATTTTGAAACAAACTCTGCGTACAAATCACATCAACTTTCGGATTTGGAAAATTCGATCACCCACGCAACTGTAGCGCGACGAATCTCGGCTATCAGTGCGCACGAAAACTAAATTAGGAGGCTGCATGCATGCAGCGCGAAGCCGCGCCCCTCGAGGCGACGTTCTGCTTACGCACCCAGCAGCGGGCAGCTAGGGCGCTGCGATAGCGAGGGGCACGGAGCCACAGCATGCTGGCTGGCTGAGTGACGTAGGCAGCACGTCGCGTCGACGGATGCCGCTTTGCGCTCACTGCAGCCTCCTAATTTAGTTTTCGCGCGCACTGATAAGTGGTAAGCGAATGGTTTTTCTTTTATTGCGATAGCAATTATATGGACACTCCTGGCGCATTTCTGCCATTTCCGTTGCTATGAGGTGTCTTGCGGCTGTGTTTACGGCGCGGCCTTGCGGTCGCAGTAATTTGAAAGAGATCTGCGACGTGGCCAAAGTGCGCGCCCGCACGGGCTTCATCTTTGAAGCGACCTGCGATGTTTGCGCGTAATGCCGGTAGCTTCGTATGCGCTGCGCTTTCGAGGTTTCGTTCGCGTGGAAGCGAGAGATGCACGAAGGTCAATTTGATCGCTGCTGCTGCAGCGATTCCTCACTGCTGCATATTGACAGCCAGTTTCCGTGATCATCGAGTGAGATGCGTTCATGTTTACCTGTGGGCGCGCGACACCATGCTTGTTAATATAGTTCAAACACGTTGGCGGGCTGGTTGGTTTGAATCCATGATAGAATGTGTAAGCGCGACTGAACGAGGACGTAGAAAGAAACCGACACACAGATACAGTGCTGTCGCTGTGTGTGTGTTTCTTTCTACGTTCTTGTTCAGTCACGCTTACACATTATATCATTGTTAATATAGTTAGTAAGCGGATGTTTAAAATTTTATGCGGCCGATAAAACTACTATCCTCACTTCGTAAAGCCATCTACTAATTTACTATCGCAATCGGTGCTTCGCCTCTCAGGCGAAACTGTGAGTTCTTTTTTATTAAACATCAATATCCTTCACCGAAGTAATAGGACCATAGGGAAATCAACGTAGCCGTGAGTTGAGTGGCTATTCAAATGACAGTTGTCACGACTGGGGTGATCAGAAGAACATCGGTGGCCGAAAACGTTGAAGCGTAAGGAGTTGTCTAGCGGATGTCATAGGCTCGCTCCGGGAGCGGCAATTCCGCCCGATACGTGAGGAGGGTGCAAATAGCTCGACACCGAGACGTGCTCACGCAGCGTTCCACGGCTTCGCTTCTCAGGATGGCTTGCGGCGTCAAGTGGCGCTGTCGTCGAACGAGGGAGGAAACGCACTAACGATCATCGGGCTTCTTGGGCGACGCACGCAAACCTGCGCGCGAGGACCGGGTAGATACGAAAAGATGTTGACTGTTATGTGCATTTCCCTGGAACGCAATTAGCACGGAGGCTCGAGTAGTTAGGGACCAGTCAACGTGGCATGGAAAGAAAAAAAAGAAACCTTTAGACATAATGTCAACGGATAAGAAAACCAGTGATGCGGATTGGATGGAAAGCACGGCTTTCTAATATTCTACTTGAGATGATAAACTGCACTTTCGCAGGCGATGCAATGCGTCGAGCAGATAAGCGGCGGTGTGCTTAACAGAATGGGTGCCACAGAAGGACCCAGTTGGCTCAGTGGCTATGGGGCTCTGCTGCTGAGGACGAGGGCTCGATTTCAGGCCACAGACGCATTCCGATTGGAGCGAAATGCACCTAAATGTGAGAGGAAGTGCTTTTTCTGTTTTGGCAAGTTAAAGAACCGTAGGACGGCGAAATTAATGCGGAGCCCTCCAGTACCACATCCCATGGTCCGGACTCAGGAGGGTGTGCTCTAAGCGTCACAATTTCGTTTCCCACTAAGATTACGTGACGGAACTCTGGCGCTGCGATCACTCGGCTACCATGGGAGTGATGGTTAGTACATAGGTTTGGCTGATCTTCTTGCTTGCGGCACCATACGTTCTATGTGACTTTGTTTAATTTCTATGATTTATGTGCCTTTATTTGCTTTACTTTCGAAGAAATACACTTTTTTCTGAATGCAAAACAGAATGAGATTGCGCATAAATGCATAATCGCTACATTATGGCTTTTAGACCGCGATATTCTGTTAAAAATGATAAGTCTGCAAGGCGACAAGGATATTTGAAGACATAAGGACAAGCTTAAGGGAAACCCATGTACTGTAACTACTCTTGCTGGCTCAACAACGGTGCTTGCATTTACCCTGACACTAGAGCCAGAGATACCCCTAGTTCTTTTTTTTCTCCCTTCTTAAACAAATTTTTTGATCTAGTAAGAGACATTGGTGCCTTTAGATAGCACTGGCTACTCCTCATCATCCGGCGAGATATATATTACAAAATTTGTAACAAAATGTGGCACAAATGTAGCGCAACAAAAACAGTGAGCCAGCATTAACACAAAGTTCTGTACATGAGTCCGCGAACTCATAGAAGATAAGCATGCATGCAGTTGCATATGCAAACGACACAAGTGCATAGAATTGTTCGAGAACACATACAAACTTTTGAAAACGAGTGCACAGACTCGTAAGTCGTAAGACTCGTAAGCCGTGTCTGCGCGTGAAGAATTTCACAAGGAAATTAGCAGTAAGATGAAGGACACTTTATCAGGTGTAACTGACCTTAAGAAACGCCTTTCGAAAGTGGAAGCTTCGCTAGACGATTCTTTGGGAAATGACACAGCGTTATCCGAAGTCAAAAAATGTGTCGATGACATCAAAAGCGATCTTTCATCCTTTTCTGATAGGCGGGAGTCTGAACCTAACATAGTTGAAATCGTTGATGACATCAACAATCGCATGCGCAGAAAAAATTTGATATTCAAAGGATTGCCCGAAGCAGAGAAAGAAGACTACGAGGCTTCTCAAGTTGCCATTGAAAGCTTCTGCAGAGATCACCTTGGCCTTGAGGTAACGGTTATTGAACGGGCACAACGCATTCGATCTCGCAGGCATGGGCAGCACCGGTCAGTTATAGTGAAGTTTCTGCACTACAAGACAAAGTGCAGCATTCTGGCTAATTCGTTCAAGCTAAAAGATTTGAAATTAAAGGTTTGGATACATGAGGACTTTTCACCTCGAATACAATTCGTGCGCAAACAGCTTCGCGACTTTGCTCGAGCGAATTGTCAACCCGATGAAATGTTCAAGCTATCTTTCGATAAGCTAAAGATAGGCAGGAGATTATGTCGGTACCAGCATTCCGAGGGCAGGATCATGGAATGTGTCCAGCGAAATGCAAACCCATGACGCAGTCGCCACGTGCAGAAAGACAGTGGGACACCTACATTCTCTATAATTTCCGCCAACTTTCGCAGCATCCTTAACAAACAAGATCAGCTTACTTCCCTCATTCACGCTTGTAATGCAGATGTTATAATCGGAACAGAAAAGTGGTTAACTCCTGAAGTTAGCAGTTCTGAGTTACAAATTTAAAATTCATTCACTGTTTTTCGTAAAGACCATGTGGATAGAAAAGGAGGCGGTGTCGTAATAGCCATCAGAAAGCATATAAAGGTAAAACACATACCTACTGACAGCATTCTTCAAAACTATTTGGGTTGCATGCTATTTACCAGCTGCAACTTTGGTTGATGATATTGCCTTGCTTAGTAACTCAGGGGACCAACTGCAATGCATGCTCACTGTCCTGGAGAGGCAAAGCCGAAGGGTGGGTCTAAAAATTAATCTGCGGAAAACTAAAGTAATGTTTAACAGTCTCGGAAGAAAACAGCCGTTTACGATAGGTAGTGAGGCACTGGAAGTGGTAAGGGAATACATCTACTTAGGACAGGTAGTGACTGCGGATCCGGATCATGAGACTGAAATTATCAGAAGAATAAGAATGGGCTGGGGTGCGTTTGGCAGGCATTCTCAGATCATGAACAGCAGGTTGCCATTATCCCTCAAGAGAAAAGTTTATAACAGCTGTGTCTTACCAGTACTCACATACGGGGCAGAAACCTGGAGGCTTACGAAAAGGGTTCTACTTAAATTGAGGACGACGCAACGGGCTATGGAACGAAGAATGATGGGTGTAACGTTAAGGGATAAGAAAAGAGCAGATTGGGTGAGGGAACAAACGCGAGTTAATGATATCTTAGTTGAAATCAAGAAAAAGAAATGGGCATGGGCAAGACACGTAATGAAGAGGGAAGATAACCGATGGTCATTAAGAGTTACGGAATGGATTCCAAGAGAAAGGAAGCGCAGCAGAGAGCGGCAGAAAGTTAGATGGGCGGATGAGATTAAGAAGTTTGCAGGGACAACATGGCCACAATTAGTACATGACCGGGGTAGTTGGAGAAGTATGGGCATTATATTGCATTACATATTGTGCATTACATATTGAGGCTGCCAAATATAAGTTTTTCAACCAGGATATTTCGCAATTTCCAAACGAGATCCAAAAAGAAATTTTGGACAGTCATTTCTCCCGCACCTACAGAAGAGTTACCTGTTTTTGACACTGAGTCTGGTGCTGCAATTGATGTCATGGATGTTGCTGAACGGTTTAATTTATTCTTTTGTAGTGTATTTAGTGACGAAAAGCCCCTGGATAAGTCAACACATTTTTCTGATTGTTCTCCATTTATGGAATGTATAACTGTGACAAGTGACGGTATTGTGAAAGCTATTGAGCGTTTACCATCGTTTTCTAGTCCAAGTCCTGATGGTATTTGTACTAAGCTACTAAAAATGACAAAGCACACTTCTGCTCTTATACTTACACTATTGTTTCAACAGTCTCTCGACACCGCCGAAATTCCAGACGACTGGAAATTGGCACATGCCATACCAATATATAAAACCAGCGACAAAAACAAGATAACAAACTATAGGGCTATATTCCTTACGCCTGTTGTATGCAAACTATTTGAACACTTACTATATTCTCAAATCATGCAAGTACATTGCTAGCAACCACATTCTATTTGCAAACCAGCATGGTTTTCAACGAGGCCGGTCATGTGAATCCGAGCTTTTTGAACTAACTACAGACATTCACCTTAACCTTCACGAACTTACACAAACTGACGCCATATGTATTTATAGATTTTGCTAAAGCCTTTGACCGTGTGGCTCATAACCGCCTCATATATAAAATGAAGCTTATTAATGTTGACGAAAAAGTAATAAACTGGGTTAAAGAATATTTAGGTAACAGACGACAAGCTGTCGTAATCAATAATGTCCGTTCGTCATTTGAACCTGTTGATTCCGTTGTGCCTTAAGGTTCCGTTTTGGGACCCACTCTATTTTTAATTTATGTAAATGACATTCATCGGGGTATAGACTCAGAAATCCGGTTATATGCCGACGATTGCGTTCTGTATCGGCCATTAAAATGTAAGGGTGAGTGTGATAAATTGCAAAATGACTTGAACAGGATTGAAAGATGGTGCTCAGACTGGCAAATGAGCGTAGATACCTCGAAAACTAAACTTATAAGATTTACTACTTGCAGTGAAATTACGAAACACACATATTTTCTTAATGGTGAGGCTCTAGAAACTGCAGAATCATTTAAATATCTAGGTGTTCATCTTTCTCCGACTTTGTCTTGGCATAATCATGTTGGTTGTATTGTTTCCGATGCATGCAAATCTGTTGGCTTCATTCGTCGAACGCTTCGTCAGGCTAATAGTGATACTAAGCTTCTTGCATATACCACCGTACTTCGTTCAAAGCTTGAGTATTCCTCATTTATATGGAACGCGCACCAAGCGAATCTTATTAACAAATTAGAATCTTTTCAGAACAAGGCAGCACGATTTATTACAGGTAACTATTCGCAACATTCAAGTATCACCAAAATAAAACATGACCTAGGACTCATCCCGTTTCAGGCTAGAAGAAAGATATCTCGGCTAACTTTCTTCCATCAGCTTTTTCATAACCCAAATATATTGTCTCAGGCACACATCTTACCAGCCAAAAGAAAATTCTCGCGAATTGATCAGGAATTTAAGGTCGAACAACCATTTGCACGGACTAAACTATTGCAGTTTTCATGTCTGCACTTAGCCATTTCTGAATGGAATCATCTCCCAAGTAATATAGCTGAAATAACTGACCATATTATATTCAAACAAGCACTTAATGAAACATTCGTGAATTAATAACATTAACAATTCTTCCTGCATTTCTTCAGATGTCAGATTATTGTTTATATAATGTAAGAATCACTGGCGTATGATGTTGTCGAATTAGAAGTGATGTAAAGGTTGTATAGCATCTACTACTTCATATAAGGATATTCTACTTACAATGTATATTGTATATCATTGTATATTGTATATCAATTGTTCTCCCCCCCCCCCCCCCTATGTAATGCCCAAGCTGGGCCTTTAGGGTAAATAAATAAAAAAAAGTATAGCCATAGATAAAATACTACATACGCTTTTGACAACATAACAAATTTCGACTTGCATCCTATATACATATTTCCGATGAGATTAAAATTTATGATTGCTCCACGACGGTTGGTATCTCTACTGAATCAAATGCCTTTTCATAACATATGAAATACATGAAAGGAAGAATTCATATCGACCCATATGTAGCGCGAAGCTACAAAGGAAACCAACACGGGTTTCTCAGAAACAAAGCTTCGTCGAAACAATGTTTCCCTTTGTAGCTTCGTGCTAAATACGGGTGGACGTCAACTTTTTCTTTCCTGAACCTTCCTTCACCTTGTAGAATTCCGCAAAACGGATCTGCCATATGAAAGACATCTAAAGAGAGTGATTGTCCTCCGTAGATTTCTCGATTACCTGATTGATGACGTCGATGTGATCCATTGTACAATATTTCTTCCTCAAGCCAGCCTGTTCTCTTTGTTGATTCAAGTCAAGTGTTGTCCTGATTCTATTGGAAATAATCTTGGTGAATATTTTATACAACACTGAAATAAAGCTCATGGGCCTATAATTCTTGAATTCTTGAACGACTTTGTTATTATAGATGACCATAATGCTGACTAATATAAATTATATATAATATGTATATTTATTGAAAGACGGACGAGGTGGACGGCAATGCGGATGCGAAGGTACTGCAGGTGCTCTGGCGCCCATAGAAGCCCAGTGGCCGCAGTTAAGGCCCAGACGGGACAGCGGCAAGTGATATTGCAGCGACATCCGCGTATGTGGGCCTCGGGAACGCTGCTGGTGCAGCATACGTTGTCGGAGACGTCATGGCTGCCATATACTGCTTCATAGTATTGCGCAATTCGAACGTTGGGGTTGGGGCGGAAGCAACAGTGGATCGCCTCTGTTGTTGCTCTTGGAGTTCTTCACGAATAATAGTGGTGATAAGAGCAGATAGATCAGAATGAGGTGATAGGTGAAGGTCGTTGTCAGGGTGAAGACCAAGAGAGTGAAGCTCGCCGAAGCGCTGGCACATCGATGTAATTTCTGGAACTGAGGTAGGATTTTGAATAGCTAAGGCGTTGAATGCGATGGAAGCAGTGCCTTTAAGAATGTGGCGAATGCGTTCGGCTTCCGTGATTCCAATGTTATATACTTCGTACATCTTCGATGTACGAAGTATATGACTCATGTGGAAGTTGGACACGCGCAGAGAGCTTTTGTTTGGCGACTTCTGAACGGCCAGATGAAGTCGCGAAGATTGGCCGCAATCTGGTGGTAAAAGCAGACCAGTCGGTGATGTCAGTTTCGTGGTTAAAATACCACGTCTTCGGAATGCAGGTCAGATAGGACACGACCTTAGTCAACTTCTATGTGTCGGTCCACCCATTGACCGAACTCACGGGATTGTAATTGTCGAGCCAGTAGTCGACGTCGTCTCTGCGGAGACCCGCAAGGACTGGTGGATCGCGATGAGGGCTGGTGTCAGTGCAGCCGATGGCGTGGGTGTGGGCGCGTTAGAGCCTGCAGAACCCTGACAGGGCTAGCATTGGGGTCTCGCTGCTCTCTTGGAAACTGACGGCCCTTCAGGACGCCGGATGCTCATTATCCCTGCATTGGCTACCGGCACACATGGGGATCCCTGGCAATGAAGAGGCGGACGCTCTTGCAAAAAGTGCCTACCACTCAAGCGTCCCCCTCAGCCCTGCTGTAACGGCCGCAGACTTCTAGAGACACAGGCTGCGCAGGCACATGATCGCCTGCCACCCGGACAAACGGATATCCATGGGCCGGCCTCCAGGGCCTCTTCCAAAGCACGGCCTCCCACGAAGGGATGCCTCGTTGCTGCTCCGACTGCGAGTGGGCTGCTACTGGACGGCAGCCCGCCGGCACTGCCTTGGGAAAGCCACCTCGCCAGCCTGTGCCTCCTGTGGTGAACCAGAGACTCTGGAGCAGCTCCTGCTGGCCTGCCCTGCTCACCTGCAGCACCGCGGCCGACTTCTGCAGGAGTTCCACCGTCTGGGGCTCCCACGTTCACGACAGGAAGATATCCTCTTCCCCTGTCGTAATCAGCTACCAGCTTTCCTAAGTGTCGTCGAGTACCTCGACTCGTCGGGGCTCTCGGCCAGACTATAGGAAATTTCTACAAAGACGGATCGCCTAACGGCCACCTCACCAACTCGGGCTTCCTGATCCACCACTACTTCGCTTCTGCTGAGCCACCTCCTATACGTTCTACCTCCAGCCTACTCCTCCGGTCGAGACCACTGGGCCCTCCCGGCCGGGCTGCTCTGATGCTGCTAGGACGACCCTCTACCTTTCTCCCTCCTACCGTTTCTCTCTTTTAATCCCATCTCCCGGAACCTGCTGGCGCTGAGCCGTGCTCCCGCATTGGTTGCAGAAGATAGTGCTAGCCTTTCCTCCTTCCCCACAATAACCACTTATCTGATTTTCAAGAATAAACAGTTGGCAGTCTGCGCTCGTGGTGTGTTGTGTGTTTCGTTCGCTTGTGCTCGTTTTTTCGCGCAAGTTAATCCTCCCTTCAACGAAATAACGGAGCATAGGCTTTTCGGACAGGCCGCGCGTTCGTACGGGAGTCCACTCCCATACTCTGTCACCTGGTGCATACACGACTTCGCCGCAAGCTGAATCAGTCCGCGTCGATGGGCTGCCTTTGTTGAATGCGGTGTCGTGCCAGCTGACGTGCTTCTTCGTCCCTCTGTGCGAAGCCGCTGATCTCAGGGTTTTGTTCTGCACTGTCGCTGACAGCCAGCACTGCATCTAAGGGTGGGGTCAAAAACAAGCTCGAATGGTGTTACTTGAGTGGTCTCTGGCAATGTGGTATCGTAAGCGAATGTTGCATGGGGTAGTATCTTGTTCCATGTACGGTGCTCTAAGTCAACGTAAATGGACAACATATCGGTTAACGACGTGTTCAATCACTTGGTTAGGCCATTTATTCGAGGGGGACGGGCAATTGTTGCCCTGTGGCTGGTATGAGTCAGTTTCATAATGGATTACGTCAAATCAGCTGTGAACGTGGTCCCTTGATCAGTGATAATAACTGCAGGGGCACCGTGTCGTAGTGCTACGTTGGTGACACAGAATTAAGCCCCTTCAATGGCCATTGCACTAATTAGGCTGTATCGACATATCGGGTTAGTTCATCATCATCATCATCAGCCTGGTTACGCCCACTGCAGGGCAAAGGCCTCTCCCATACTTCTCCAACTACCCCGGTCATGTACTAATTGTGGCCATGCCGTCCCTGCAAACTTCTTAATCTCATCCGCCAACCTAACTTTCTGCCGCCCCCTGCTACGCTTCCCTTCCCTTGGAATCCAGTCCGTAACCCTTAATGACCATCGGTTATCTTCCCTCCTCATTACATGTCCTGCCCATGCCCATTTCTTTTTCTTGATTTCCACTAAGATGTCATTAACTCGCGTTTGTTCCCTCACCCAATCTGCTCTTTTCTTATCCCTTAACGTTACACCTATCATTCTTCTTTCCATAGCTCGCTGCGTCGTCCTTAATTTGAGTAGAACCCTTTTCGTAAGCCTCCAGGTTTCTGCCCCATAGGTGAGTACTGGTAAGACACAGCTATTATACACTTTTCTCTTGAGGGATAATGGCAACCTGCTGTTCATGATCTGAGAATGCCTGCCAAACGCACCTTAGCCCATTCTTATCCTTCTGATTATTTCTGTCTCATGATCCGGATCCGCCGTCACTACCTGCCCTAAGTAGATGTATTCCCTTACCACTTCCAGTGCCTCGCTACCTATTGTAAATTGCTGTTCTCTTCCGAGACTGTTAAACATTACTTTAGTTTTCTGCAGGTTAATTTTTAGACCCACTCTTCTGCTTTGCCTCTCCAGGTCAGTGAGCATGCATTGCAATTGGTCTCCTGAGTTACTAAGCAAGGCAATATCATCAGCGAATCGCAAGTTACTAAGGTATTCTCCATTAACTTTTATCCCCAATTCTTCCCAATCAAGGTTTCTGAATACCTCCTGTAAACAGGCTGTGAATAGCATTGGAGAGATCGTATCTCCCTGCCTGACGCCTTTCTTTATTGAGATTTTGCCGCTTTCTTTAAGGAGGACTACGGTAGCTGTGGAGCCGCTATAGATAACCTTCAATATTTTTACATACGGCTCGTCTACACCCTGATTCCGCAATGCCTCCATGACTGCTGAGGTTTCGACAGAATCAAACGCTTTCTCGTAATCAATGAAAGCTATATATAAGGATTGGTTATATTCCGCACATTTCTCTATCACCTGATTGATAGTGTGAATATGGTCTATGGTTGAGTAGCCTTTACGGAATCCTGCCTGGTCCTTTGGTTGACAGAAGTCTAAGGTGTTCCTGATTCTATTTGCGATTACCTTAGTAAATACTTTGCAGGCAACGGACAGTAAGCTGATCGGTCTATAATTTTTCAAGTCTTTGGCATCCCCTTTCTTATGGATTAGGATTATGTTAGCGTTCTTCCAAGATTCCGGTGCGCTCGAGGTCATGAGGCATTGCGTATACAGGGTGGCCAGTTTCTCTAGAACAACCTGCCCACCATCCTTCAACAAATCTGCTGTTACCTGATCCTCCCCAGCTGCCTTCCCCCTTTGCATATCTCCCAAGGCTTTCTTTACTTCTTCCGGCGTTACCTGTGGGATTTCGAATTCCTCTAGACTATTTTCTCTTTCATTATCGTTGTGGGTGCCACTGGTACTGTATAAATCTCTATAGAATTCCTCAGCCACTTGAACTATGTCATCCATATTAGTAATGATATTGCCGGCTTTGTCTCTTAACGCATACATCTGATTCTTGCCAATTCCTAGTTTCTTCTTCACTGTTTTTAGGCTTCCTCCGTTCCTGAGAGCATGTTCAATTCTATCCATATTATACTTCCTTATGTCAGCTGTCTTACGCTTGTTGATTAACTTCGAAAGTTCTGCCAATTCTATTCTAGCTGTAGGGTTAGAGGCTTTCATACATTGGCGTTTCTTGATCAGATCTTTCGTCTCCTGCGATAATTTACTGGTATCTTGCCTAACGGAGTTACCACCGACTTCCATTGCACACTCCTTAATGATGCCCATAAGATTGTCGTTCATTGCTTCAACACTAAGGTCCTCTTCCTGAGTTAAAGCGGAATACCTGTTCTGTAGCTTGATCTGGAATTCCTCTATTTTCCCTCTTACCGCTAACTCATTGATCGGCTTTTTATGTACCAGTTTCTTCCGTTCCCTCCTCAGGTCTAGGCTAATTCGAGTTCTTACCATCCTGTGGTCACTGCAGCGCACCTTGCCGAGCACGTCCACATCTTGTATGATGCCAGGGTTAGCGCAGAGTATGAAGTCTATTTCATTTCTAGTCTCACCGTTCGGGCTCCTCCACGTCCACTTTCGGCTGTCCCGCTTGTGGAAGAAGGTATTCATTATCCGCATATTATTCTGTTCCGCAAACTCTACTAATAACTCTCCCCTGCTATTCCTAGTGCCTATGCCATATTCCCCCACTGCCTTGTCTCCAGCCTGCTTCTTGCCTACCTTGGCATTGAAGTCGCCCATTAGTATGGTGTATTTAGTTTTTACTCTACCTATCGCCGATTCCACGTCTTCATAGAAGCTTTCGACTTCCTGGTCTTCATGACTGGATGTAGGGGCGTAGACCTGTACAACCTTCATTTTGTACCTCTTATTAAGGGTTAGTTATTCCGTCGCAATCCATCATTTGCCCGATGACGATGTCGGAAATGAACGAAGCAAATGCATTCCTACTTGTTTGAACGGGGCTGCTGGTGGTTCTATAGGGTGACGGAGGCCTGTGGGCTTTAATGGAGGAGTTTTGCGTCTTTGGCAATCACGACATGTTCTCACATAATGCTGCACCGAACTCAATAGCTTTGGTCAGTAGTATTTGGCACGAACGTTCTACTCACTCCGAGGCGTCCGGCTGATTGCTCACAGTGACAGATTACAACGAAGGCGCCAAATAAACAACGGACGAAGGAAGGAGACACGAGATAACACGTAGGCGCACTAACAACTGAGCGTTTTATTTCTTGACACAGGAATAGATAGCTGCTGTCATGGATCAAAACAAGAAGAAGAAACAAGGCCGTCATCTGCATCGCACAACGAAACCACGGTACAGAACAAGTTCTAAGTGCCACTCCCAAGATACGCCAGTTCCTTTGTCGATAGAGAAACTGAGGCTTCACTGATACAATCATCACCTTCAACTGACAAGGGAGATATCGGAAGCGCTTGAGATCAAGAAGCGTGGTTCGTTAACAAAGTAACTGGAACGCCAATGCATTTCTCCGCAAAGTCCGGGAATTTATATCGCGAAACTGGTGTCATATTGAAAATTCGTTCCAAGTGAATCCGGCTTTCGAACGCCACGGCTAGACTTTGTAAATTGCAATATGGGCAATTATGTCATTAGTTAAAACCTAATTAGTGAATTTTTAATGATTACTTGAATTTGCGTCTGAGCTTTTTGTGCAAGTATTGTCCGCCGCTTCGAATAGACCAGCTCATGAACTAGAATTGTGATATGTGCCACGGACAACTTTGAAAGATTTTTGAAAGACATATATATATATATATATATATATATATATATATATATATATATATATATATATATATATATATATATATATATAATAAGAAAATTAGTCTTTAGAACGCTCCAGGGTGCAATACTGCGGTTATCCGCATTGTTTCCCAGATACCTAATAAGGAACTGCATCAGGCCGAATTTAAATTTGGTGGCAAAAGCAAGAACTTCAAGTGTAATGTGCAGCGAAATTTTCGCATTTATCGCCTATTTGAAGTGTTTTAAATGATAATGAACCCTTGTTTCTTTTTCTCGCTATACATATTCAGACTTTATACCAGGTTCGTAGTTGGTTCCCTCGATGTCCTCTATGAGCTCAACAAGGTACTTTGTTTATATAGGGTGAAAAGAAAAACGGCACGTTATCACGTTCGTTAAGGCTGAGTTAAATGTAAGTGGTCTAATCGTGACCTTTGCAAAAATTTTGGTATTCAAGCACTTCGGAGCATTATGAGTGAGTTTTACAAGAGGCCCAAAATTTAGCTTGCGGCCTAGGCCACCGAGATCGAACTGAGTAAAAATCGAGGGGCGGGGGGAACTTAAGTGGACGGTCTTATATGCGTGTCGATAAAATACAACTTTTGGGAAAAAATTCTTAATCAAGTATTCGGAAGTGTCACACTGACGTTATAGCTATACCGGGTGTCCCAGCTGACTTGGACCAAAATTTAAAAAATAAAACCAAGAGCTCTAGAGAAATCATACCAACTGCATGAAATGAAAACATATATAGAGCTGCGCTGAAATTTCGCATTAGGGAATATCTTAATCGTCGGTGAATTCTTTCTCGGGAAGAACAACCACACAAATTTTATCACAAGAAATATGCTTGAATCCGACGCTACTTAAGGTGCTGTACAACTTTGTAATTGACATGTTAGAGATTCAAGCATTAATTAAAAATCTGACAATATAAGAACGATTAATTGATATGTAGTAACGAAAAAGAATACTGGTTGGAAGTACACACGATTACCTCTAATATACAATAGGTACGTTTATTTATAGAACTGTTGCTTTTGATGTTCTTTCAAATCTTGGTTCAAGTTAGCTGGGACAGGCGATATATTGTAAATCCGCTGTATTTCAATTATACCTGAAATTATTGCGGCTCTTACTGCAAGATCAGACTTGGGTGACCTTGCAGAATTGCAGTCAGATTTCCAGCTAAGCTGTTTCTTACGAGCATTTGCAATAAGAGTTTGAGTTACCTGCTCTTAAACGGAATGCTTTAAAACATTGGCCGCATATGGCTCGCCTGTTTGAAACCTGGGACGCATATAACACTTTCGAGCATTTAAAGTTTATTCAGACACTTATTCAGCCGACCACATTTTATTACGCGATAACAATGGCCATACTGCTCCCCTCATTCCTGCTTATTTGGACTCGGGTGCGTTCGTAGCTCTCCCAGGGCAAGAGGCTAAATTTCGCGTTGGTCGTAAAACACTCTCATAACGCTCTGCAGCGCTTGTACACGTAAATTATTGCAAAGGTCCCAATTAACCAGCCCACTCTGAACTTTGCTTATGCGTCACCAACCACCAGACCCCTATATTCACCATATATAAGGTTTTTCGTATGGTGCACCGAGGTCACCGGTGAAGCGTACTACCAACCTCGTCTAACGCATAAAATGTCGAAAGAAATGAGGGATCAGTAATGAGTTGCAGAGCTGCTCATTAGGCAAGAAATGTTCTTTCTTCACATCATGCCCACGTTTTGTTCGCACTTTGCAGCATAGCATGAAGCCTTACAAACTCGACCAAGCTTCCGCGCGTCTCAGAGATGGTAGGCGACCCTAATCTGTGACCTCGTGATTGTCTCTTGGTAGCACTCGCACCAAGGTGTTGGTGTTCTTTAGGTTAAGCGAGCGAACATCATTCCCCTGGTATGATATGCGGGCCAGGAGTGAGGGAGGGCGAGGAGGAAGCCCCACCTGGTAAAGCCCCTGAAACTTCGTAAAGTAGTGCCACTCTCCTCCTTCGCCTTCACTCCTCCTTGTTTCTCCTCTCTTTGACGCTCCCTCCTCGACCATGGCGCCGCCTACGATGCTCGAGCGCAGCAGACGACCTTTCGCAGAGTGAATGCACGCATAGCAAGGCAGTGCTCTTTAGGCATTCACGTTGGCTTTCCAGCTCCGCGTAACTTCGTGTACAGCATAGAATTGCTAGTCGGATGCTTGTACAAATTCGGTAACGGCAGCATTTGTTTAAATTTTTGATAACTATTTCTTAAAAAAGTATCTGAAGGAGTGTTAACGCTGTGCGTTGACGACTGCAAATGTATCGCGTGCCCTACAATTAGGTACGCAACATTTGTCAAGGGCGTGTCGCAAGATCTTGTTGCGAATGGTTGTAAATAACACGTTTACCATCGAATGACAACCTCCTGGCTTCCAGCAAGCCCTCAGCCTAAAGAATCCGCGCCGCCCTTACCATGTGAATTCGCGGCGCGTATGCGCTATGACCTACAAAGGCTGACGGAGATCACTGCTCTGGAGGTTCGAAAGTGTATTACAAGCTTCAGTGCCGCCAACGTGCGTGCTTGCCAATCTAAGCGCGCGCAAAGCCTCAGAGGTGGGTGTTTCTCGTGCCTCAACGCCGACAGAAATACCGCGGCCGATCATCGAGTCGGGACTGTGCGTACACAAGAAAATAAAATGAGTTTTTAGCATTCGTGCGCGAAGCGGGAGCGCGATAACAATGCTTGACTCAATCTCAAACAAGACCACTGTGGCCTTCAGTAATTTTTTCAGGTTAATGACTTATCACGAATAACACTTCATCGTGCGTTGGTTCGTCCGTTCACTAAGTGACGTACTTGTCGCGAACCGAGTTGCACTGAGGTGCATGCATTCAGGACGGTTGCACTCCCTTCGAAGTAACATTTGCGAGACATGACTTTATTAGTGAAGTCATGATCGCGCAAAGAATCCCCCGCCATGACGCGGCCGAAATTGCGGCAAGTGAAATAATGTTTTATCCATAGGTTAAAATGGTATGAAACGGCATTTGAGTTGCAAGTTAACAGTTTATTTTCACATAGATGCATTACAGATTTGCCTTTGCAGTCACAAGTCCGTGTGCACCATTTATTGTCTCATTGCGTAAATAAACGCACCAGCCCTAGACTCCTACAGCAAGCGCGTCTCAATTAGGCATAATGACTGTAGCAACTAATAGTGGCATAGACGAGCAAGCGAACGACGATATGAGCGCGCGAACTAAACGAGCGTGCGAACGAACGAGCTAACGACTAAGCACGAACGACGACTAAACCAGCCAGGGAACGGGCGGGCGACCGCACGTTTTCTTTGTGAAGGCTCCACCGCCGCATCTTAAGCTTCGCACACTTTAAAGCTCACGCGAATTAGCACATACGTCTCAATTACCTATGATGCGGTCGCTCGACGACGAACGCACCGCGTAACACGGTTTCGGGAGAGCACGCACGCTTTTCATCGGTGCCTCTGTATCGCAAATCCACCGGGCGACCGCCAACGAGGAACACGAACAAATCTGGCAAACAAAGCTAGTCTATCTAAAGAAGGCTAGTAAGTAACCACAAAAGGCAGAGAGTTGCTCTCCTGAGGCGCTTTCATGATCGAGACTGAAATTTTATCAAAAGGACTGCGCTGAATCTTAATAGTTTCGTAATCACGTTATCGCACGCAACTTCGCGTGCCCGCGAACTCAAGCCGGTTGGCGTTCAAAACGATTAAGCGCACCAAATACGACTAACACGACCACGTAGTGCGCATATAAGCAAAGCAGACGTTGCGTAAAAATCATGTTAAAGCGTGCGTACAAATGACAACATGCACAGTAAAGTGCGCAATATCTACTACGTTATTGCCCGCAGCACAATACGCAAGCCTGGCACATACAATACTCTGAGAGAGCCACAACTTACATCACATAGTCGCGCGGAGGAAGTTGGTCGGAAGTTCTCCCTCCCGATTCGGTGAAACCATGTCTTCCTTCTTAACGCGTTGCGCTTACCGGAAGGTATCGCGAACATATTCTTGCCTTTGCTAAAACTATATTGGCATCCAAACGCGCAGCAGGTCATGGTAACAGAAAATGACGTGAAGCGACGTCGCACTTGCCACAAAACATCCTTCGAGGCGTTCACAAGATGAAAACAATACAGAATAGGAACGGAAGGAATGCCGCCAACAAGCGCCGCTTCTCGAGCAAAGATGGCACTGAAGCGCGACTGTAAACAAACGAAGCCGGCGCAAGGGGCCACGTGATGCCATTAGGCCAATAGCGACGCGGCGTCGGCTTCGGCCAGAGCGCTGGAGGAGGAGGCGGCGTTCTTCAAAGCGTGGCACTACTTTACGAAGTTTAAGGGGCTTTACCACCTGGTGGGGCGTAGCCGCCTGGCGAGCAGCCCACGAAGCGCACCTTGCGCGACCTCTCCAGTGCTGACGTCAGAGCATGTGACGAGCGCATGCACGCAGCTGTTGCGAGCAGGTGAGCGTCGGGAGAGGAGAAACGAGAGAGGAGGGAGTGACGTCACGTTCTCTGTGCTAGGCAAATGTTGTCTATGCCAGGCAACGGCTTTCCAATAATCATGTGGTTAAGAATTATTACACCTTCTTGTGTGTCAAATATTTAGTGATGAGATTACTTCCGCTTTCTACTTCTGCCTTTCCAGTAATTTCACCAAAGTCGTGCTCACGTTGCGGCTCCCTAAGGTCTACCACGATTCTGTGATTTGGTGTGCGGTAATCAGTGGTTTCTAATTGATTCTAATTATTCCAGATATTTCAGTGACTGAACTTTCTCTAACTAAACTTATGCTCTGATATCATATTTTTAATGAAACATCAATTTTGTCGTTCACTCTTTCTTTTTTTTTCTGATTTAATTTGAATTTCGTCCCGAGTCTTCTCAGGAGGCCAATCGTAAGTGCTACGCAATAAAACAGAGTGTCACTTGATGCTCGTGCCACTAATAATACTGCAGCGTGTGGAGGTTGTGGCCGCTAATCGCGCTAGATGGCGTTCGTAAGCAAGCTACAGAGAACGCGAGGTGAGGTCCATCCGGAATAGGAAGTCATGATTTGCGAACAGGAAGAACAACTGTAACTCTTGGTTGTGTATGTGGTGTGCATTTCCCCTGAAAGTATGAAGCCACGCTCAGGAAGCATTAACTCAGGACAAACTAAATTTTTCACTATGAAGTACAACAAGCTGTATATCAACAAAAATGTTATATTTACTCCCCTAATAACAACAGTGTCTGTGAACTTCAATTGGCCAATGTTCCCTGCACTGCTGAATTATCCTCCACTGCTGCCAACCACCATTCTGACGCGTCTTTTTCTAACAGAAATCAGGCACCGCCCACGCAGCCAACCCTGTCGTGATTTCTCCTTTTTATTGTCGAATGTCCGAAGTGCAGTTAATAAACGTGAAGCTCTATCAACTATTTATGATTCGTGTGCCGCTGACGTGGTTGGAGACTTAGTTGACCGATAAAATTCTTAGCGAAGAGCTGTTCCACTGTGACAAGAATTGCGTTGTTAACCGTCATGTCTGTGATCTAAAATCAGGCGGTGGTGTTTTATTTGCCGTCACCGACGATATGATGTCTTATAATATTCCACATGCGTCGTCTTTTGAATTGGTTTGTGTTCGTATTGTTATAAACCACCAAAACACATTGCTTTATACGTTTTATCGGCCGCAAAGTGCACCATCTACTTTTGCGAGGAACTGCGTGACACTTTGAATTTTCTTGTCTCGGAATTTTCACACTCGCCGTTATTCCTTTTAGGCTAGGTTAATTTCCCCAAAATAAGGTGGACTTCGGTATCGCCCTTGGTTGTCGGTACGTCCGCCGAAAGTCAATCTTTCCTTATCTTGTGCCCAAATTTTTATCTTACGCAACTTGTTTCTAGGCCTACTAGAGCTGGCACTATTTCATCTAACACTCTAGACTTCATCCTTGTCACTGAACCAAACTTAGTACATTCTTTAACTTGTTTTCCCGGACTAAGCGATCACTGTTCTTCACATTTTTTTTGTAACAGGCCCCGTTAATGTGAGGAGAACAATGGAAAACTTATTAGAGACTATGCGAACGGTGATTACACTGCAATTAATAATGAGTTTACAGTATTAATTGACCACTGTATACCAGAATTTTTAAGCCTTACCGTGGAAGAAAATTGGAACTTGTTTAAAAAGAAAGCCACGTCACTTGTCGCCAGATATGTGCCACTGCGCAGACTTTCCGGAAAGAAACGCTCTTCTTGATTTTCCACGACATTAAAAAGACTGTCAAACACACACACACAAAAAAACGCCTTTTCCATCTTGCAAAACGCAGTCGAACATCTACTCGTTGGAATGATTATTCTAATGCGCTGCGTGCTAATCGTACCGCATTACAAGAAGCGAAGGACGTTTTCTTTAATACCCATCTACCCTCACTTCTTTCTACAAATCCGTCAAAATTTTGGAGCACTGTTCAAATAAAAAAGAAGAATAACATATCTCTTACAGATACGGATGGTAACACCATGAGCAATGCAGAATGTTGCAATGTCATAAATGATACTATCGCGAAATCATTTTCTGTTTGCTGTGCTGAAACAGTGCCACACATGCGGAAAGATTTTTTTCCCATTGATGCGCTTGTTGTCGATTTTGCGGGGATGTTGAAGTTAATTCAAGATTTAAAGCTATCGTCTTCCTGTAGTGCCGACGAAATTAATTCAAAATTTTTGAGGAATACTGCTGTCTACTCCTCTATATTTTGTATGTAGCTTTTCACCCAATCTATTGAGTGCTCAACTTTGCCCGCAGACTGGAAGGTGGGGAAGGTGGTCCCTCTGTTGAAATGAGGTAACCCGCATTCTCCTCTCAATTACTGACCCTTTTCACTTACCAGCGTGCCTTGCAAAATCCTTGAACACGTAATATTTTCCAATCTTGTCTCACTTCTTGAATCCAACTCTTTCTTCACTTCATCTCAGCATGGGTTTTGCAAAAGCTACTCCTGCGAAACACAACTAATATCGTTTATAGATAACATTTCTTCCTCTTTAGAAAAAGGCCAAGTCATTGACTGTATCTTTCTAGATTTTGCGAAAGCGTTTGACAAGGTATCTCATCACTTACTGCTTCTTAAGCTTGGTACTCTTAATATTGACCCTAATATTCTGAAATGGATAGAACGCGTTCTAAACAACTGTACCCAGTTTGTAACAGCTAACGATTCTGCATCCCCGCACTGCGCCGTGAAGTCAGGTGTTCCTCAAGGCTCCGTCTTGGGCGTTATTATTCCTAATTTATATAAACGACTTACACACACACACACACACACACACACACACACACACACACACACACACACACACACACACACACACACACACTTACACACACACACACACACACACACACACACACACACACACACACACACACACACACACACACACACACACACACACACACACACACACACACACACACACACACACTTACACACACACACACACACACACACACACACACACACACACACACACACACACACACACACACACACACACACACACACACACACACACACACACACACACACACACGCACGCACACACACACACACACACCCAAAAAAACGATGTCGTAGCTCTGTAACCTCTATCTGTTGAGCATGAAAGGCGCACAAAATTTATATATCGATTGGAACTTACGTTAAAATGTTGCAATGTTAACGAGAGTTTTTTCAAAAGTCCCACTCACAAATTAGCGCTATATTGTATATCGGTGTATATTATATCAATTTTGTTCACTTTAGATGTACACGAGCTTGTAAATTACATATTTACATTATCGTTTTCTTTGTCGAATTACAGAGTTGCAAATGTGATAGTTGAGATGTTTTTCACTTTTTTTTCAATATATATACGCCCGCCGTGGTTGCATAGTGACTATGGTGTTGCGCTGCTAAGAACGAGGCCACCGGATCTAATCCTGGCCACTGCGGCCGCATTTCGATGGGGGTGAAATACGAAAGCACCCGTGGACTTAGATTTAGATGCACGTTCAAGAACTCCAGGTGATCCAAATTATTCCGCAGTCCCCCACTGCGGCGTTCCTCGTAATCAGATCCTGGTTCTGGTAGGGAAAATCTCAGAATTTCGTTATAGTATATATATATATAAGCCTGCCTCCCGAAACAAAGCATGCGCTTTCAACAGTCATTCCACTCAAATCTTCTTTAATACGCAACAAACCTAATCACAAGGGTGCAGCGGTTGCTGAGAAATCCGCCTTACACGTTCCCCTGCTTTACATAGGAGCTCCCGAGCTGAAGCGTCATCTTCGTAACAATGAGCCTGACGCAATGGGCGTCGCGTACCAGGTTCTTCGATAGCGGCCACTTTCGTTGCGAGGATTGATTTCCAACGGCACAAGGTTGTTTTCATTGAGCTCCACGGTGACAGCTTCTGAATATAATGTAATTGAATAGAAGCCCGTAGCGTCGAAGCAATTTCATGCAACCTTCCACGACAGACAGTGGACAACATGTTTAGAATTAGGAGCAGCGAAACAATTGATCTTTTGAGTTAGGTAATTTGTCTCCTTATGAATTGAAAACAATTCACAAGCATTTGTAGGCAGCTCTCAATTCTAGCGTCCGGTTTAGCCGACTCGTCAACATTACACCACCATCGCTCCTCCAGATGCGTGAAATTATGTGCCGCGTCCCAGCTAACGTTCACCGAGCTGAACGACGAAAAAAAGACGAAAATTTAAAGGACGCAGTGCATGGTGCAATAATAAGACCTACAGCGTTCCGTCGTCGGACGTCTGACAACCGAACACCGTAGGTCTTAAACTGTATCTGGCACCGTGCTTACTAAATTTGTTTTTTCGTTGAACAGCTCGGCTAAGGTTAGTTGGGACAGCCTATATATTTAGCGCACGCTTGGGACTACTGCTGACGGGTCAATACGGGATTGTCGTAAAATGAATGGCACTCAGCCGTGCGCATTCTCTCATACGGCACGCGTAGATCTCACTGCCTCCGTTCCGACTAAGAGTCCTCCTCGCCACGCAGAGGCGAATAGCAGAATAAAAATGAGGCATCAAGCCAAGCGCCGATCGACGCTACAGGGCCCCGCCGTCAATCAACCGGGGGCCGAAGCCAAATCCTCCACAGGGGAAAAGCCGGCGAACCATGGCGGTTGCATGGCTTTCTTTTGTCGACTTCATCTCTCCATTATCCTTGGTGGCTTTCGGGGGTGCAGCGCTCCAGAAACCATCAAGTGGTGCTCATGATTCAAATATGATAAGTAAGGCTCTGTCTTGACCATGCGTATTGGTTACACTTATCGTCGCTCAAAGCGCCCACAAAGGTCCGTTCGTGTCACTGCATGTACGCTGAAGCGCTGCCGCTATACTTCTACAAAGGACGCCTCCGACGTGTGCAAACAAAGTGCATCTCTCTAATGCTTGCACTGTTAAGTGAATACCATTAGCTATAGATTTTCCAATGCCGCACATTCTTATTGTCATAACCACACCACTAACCTCACTGGTCTAACGTAGAGCTATCGGCCAGGTGTGTTGGCTCGATCAATAGAGCTGCCCGGCACATTTAGCCACATGTTATACCGAGTGTACACGACGACCCGGACTCACAATTTCTTTTTTCCGCTAGAATATTTCGTAAGAGCGAGCGAAATCGAGTCACTTCTTACACTGCACATAATACTATCGATGGCGAACGCGGCTATATTACAAAAATTAGTTATGAACGAAAATATTCGTGAATTTGGCCCCGCGTCTAGCGGTTACTTTAGAAAGTGAGCAGGGTATCTTTAGCGCAGAGCCTTTCCAAAAATTCTGAATTGAAGCAGTGTTTTGCTTCCGCATCATCATGGCACAGCAGCACATAGGATGAAGGACTCGTCTGCTTATCCCTTCCGGTGGGTCGACGTTAGAGTCCGTTTTCATCGCGCAGGCTACCAATCTGTGTCGTCGCTTGTGGTAGCCATGTGGCCGTGGCGCTCGATGCCGAGCGGCGCAGCACTGGCTGCTGCACGACACTCGGCTGGTCGAAATGAATCCACTCCTGCGTGCCTGATAATCAGATTGTGGTTTCGGCACGCAAAACTCCTAAATTTATTTATTATATAATTTTCGTGTATCGTTCGCACGTTCATACAAAACCCACAATATAGACGCATAAATACTTCTTCCAGTGATTCTAAACATAGAAGAAAAAATCCTAGAAACTTGGAGTTTAGGAAATATATTCATGCACTGAATATCGCCAGGTAGCTTTGTTGTGCTGTAGGTTCGTATGTATATAAAAAAATAATTAGCCCGAAATGAAAAAGAAGACACAAAGCCCGTGCACAAGACAAACGCGAGCGCTTGTCTTGTTTACGTTTTTCTAACATTTACTTCGCTTTCATTTCGGGCTCATTATTATTTTCTACCAACTACTTAAGTGAGTTTGAGACACCGTGTATTTTCGTCTTATATAAAGGGGATTAAGACTTAGGCGGCTGTTTCAACTCGCAGTCGTCATTATATAACTGGCAAATATCTTTCCCGAGATCTCAAATTAGCGCTACTCCGCTTCAAAAGAATTAACATAGTCTTCGGAACTTAATATCCTCATCCTGTCTCGCGGGACCATAATAAAGTTTTCCAGTCCAGTCCAGTAGCCTCACCACCACTGGCTTCGGGCTCGCTATTTTACTCAAATAGAGAACCTACATATCTGTCCTGAACATTAAATACCTTTTAACGCTATTTATTACTCTGCCTCTACTAGAATGTCCTTTGTCGCATTCGATCTCTAGCACATGCTACCTTCTCCCTATGTCCTCACGTTACGTCTATCATCTGCTCGTCGCTCGTTGCGCGATTCTCGGATTACTTCAGGTCGAGTTCATTCTCCAACTTTCGCCCATATAAGTTGGTACTCGCAGCATACAGAAATCATATACAGGGAGTTTCATGTAACTTGAACCAAGGTTTTTAAAGAAAGTGCACTTTTTTTAATACCCATCTACCCTCACTTCCTTCTGCAAATCCGTCGAAATTTGGGAGCACTGTTCAAACAAAAAAGAAAAATAACATATCTCTTACAGATACGCATGGTAACACCATGAGCAATGCAGAATGTTGCAATGTCCTAAATGATACTTTCGCGAAATCATTTTTTGTTTGCTGTGTTGATACAGTGCCACACATGCGCACAGATTTTTTTCCAATTGATCCGCTTGTTGTCGATTTTGCTGGGATGTCGAGGTTAATTTTAGATTTAAAGCTATCGTCTAGCTGTGGTGCTGACGAAATTAATTCAAATTTTTTTAGGAATACTGCTGTCTACTCCTCTATATTTTGTATGTAGCTTTTCACCCAATCTATTGAGTGCTCAGCTAACCGCACCTGAACGAAACCAACGACATGTGGTTTGACGTTATGTGGGGCTCCTTAGAGTACTCCTTATATTGAGCTCAATTAGATAGTAAAACAGTTAAAAATTTAAAACAGCAACAAGAGATCAGTCAACGTGATAGGCCGCGTTTCCACCAGAAAGCTTGCCTTCATGCGGGCATACGCTGCAGTTGCCGGGAAGTGTGAAAAGCAGTCAGGGATGTTTGAATACTGTCGTCTTCCACTCCTAAAGGCAAAGCTTAAGCGTCCTTCACCTTTTAATTATTCCTTTCATTTTAGCGCTCATGGGGTGACGTAACGGCGATCGCATTTTGTACGCTCAGAATGTGTCGCGCTGTACTGTTCTGTGCACAGGTAAAGGCAGTTATCCTACCGAGAAGGAGGAATCCACTGCTGAGAAGAAGGTGCCACCGTGGTGGCGCACCGGGTGTGGAAGTTATCCGCGTATGTCCGATTTCTTTCAAAGTTATGCAAGTCATTACTGAGCTGAAAATTGCCACTATACCCGCCAGTGGCATGAAAAAGAGCTCCAAAGAGCTCCAAAGTGCAGCTAGAAATATTCAAGACATTTTGAGTTGCTGTATCTTGGAGGCATGTGTCAAACACATTGAAAATACAGGAGCAATGACTCACGCAGTGTGTTGGTGGCCGCTACTAAAGGAAACACTTCTTTCAACAAATTTAGTACAAATCTTTCCCGCGCTAAAACAGAGCAAAATCAGCTGAGCAATGATCGCCGTTGTGCACGAACAGTATTTCCAGCCAATATTGGCTGTTCGTGATTATGATGCGCAAGTGAATGAAGCTTCGACTTGCGAGCTCATGCGCCAAACAGTGTTTTGTTGTTCTGACAGCCCCGGCGAAAGTGATTTTGATGGGCTTTAGGGTTGGCTACTGCATGCAGTCTAACGAAGGGCCAAGACATTTACTAGTTTGCAGTATTTGCTTCTCTACTGTATACTGGTTCATCGTGCGAACTATGCAGTGGGTGTGGACTATCTACAATATATTATTTTAGACCCAAATTGGCCTATGCGCACTAGACGGTAATACATAACGGAAAATACGGAATGCGGAAAATACGGCACTTTGGCCGTATTTGGCCGTATTTGGCCACTACCTTCGAAAACAAGATCGCCACCATATCCTCCAATTAGATGTAGCACACACCCGTAAACAGAACAAGACCGGAACTGCACGGTTAACTGAATGGAAACCTTTAGGGACAAGCTAGATTCCGGAGCAAGCATAACTGACATTGACGAGTGGCTCAAAAATGTATTAGACACAGCAGAACTTTACACCAAGATCATACAACTCGATGCCGATACACCCGCGGTCGACACGCACCTCCTCCATCTCTGGGAGGCAAGACGTGGCCTCCTGAAGAGATGGAAGCGACAAAAGCTTAACAGAAAGCTAAAAACACGTATTGCTCTCCTGACCAAGCAGGCTCAAGACTATGCGGACCACCTCGCCAGGCAGAACTGGCACGCTTTCTGTGACAAGCTACAGGGGACTCTGAGCACGAAGAGGACCTGGCACCTCCTACGCGCACTCCTGGCCACTGAACCCACCAAAACGAAACATAAGCAACATCTTCACAGTCTTATCCACAACCACGCCGGATCAGAAGAAGACCTCCTGCGAGAACTACAAAAGAAACTATGCGGAGACGCACCCTCTACCGCGTCAACTCGCAGCAAAGAATACTCTGGAAAACCGAATACAGAACTCGACCGACCCTTCACGCAGGCCGAAATCCACGTAGCCCTATCCAAGCTGACTAGAAATACTAGCCCTGGTAAAGACCGGATCATTAACAAACACCTACGCAACCTACCGCCGCAGGCCACCGAGGCTCTCCTCCGTTACTACAATGAGTGCTGGGAGAAAGGAGAACTGCCTGCTGTGTGGAAACACTCGGACATTACCATGATCCCCAAGCCCAACAAACCTCTCAGCTTGGAGAACCTACGCCCAATTTCCCTCACCTCGTGCGCGGGAAAGCTTTTCGAACATATGGTTCACGATCGCATTACCCAGTACCTGGAAGACAACGGTCACCTACCAGACACCATGTTCGGCTTCAGGCAGCACCTCTCAACGCAGGACGTTCTCTTACAACTAAAGGAAGGCCTTCTAGATCACTTAAACAATCGAAGCAAATACTCCATAGTGGCAGTAGACGTCAAGGGAGCCTTTGATAACGTTAGCCACGACGCGATCCTCACCAATCTCGAAGACACCGGCTGCGGCGCTAGGACCTACGCATACGTCAGAAACTTTCTGATGGACCGCACGGCAACAGTCGGAATCTGCAACATCCGCAGTGAAAGCTTCCTACTTCCAAACAGAGGCACCCCGCAGGGGTCGGTCATTTCACCGCTACTCTTTAACGTAGCTATGATCAAGCTACCCCCACTCCTCGAGACCATACCAGATCTGCGTCACGCGATGTATGCTGATGACGTCACGCTCTGGACCAGAGCTACGAACGTTGGAAGGCAAGAAAGTAGCTTACAAGAAGCCGTCGACACCATCGAAAGCTATCTCCGCGACTGCGGTCTCCGCTGCGCCCCAGAGAAGTCTGAGCACCTCGTCCTGAAAGCAAGAACGAGAGGCCGACCACCCAACTACGAAGAGCCCGACCCTACCATCACACTCAACGGGACAACAATCCCGAAAGTCGACACCATACGAATACTTGGACTCCACATCCACAAAGACGGATCGGGAGCTGCAAGCCTACCGAGACTAGAACGCACCCTTTCGCAACTCACGCACCTTGTCAAGAGGATCTCAAACCAAAGAAGCGGGCTCAAGGAGCAAGACACTCTAAGCATAATACAAGCACTGCTCACCAGCCGCATCACATACGGCACGCCGTACCTGGCTTTAAAGAACGGTGAAATAGAAAAGCTCAACATCATGATAAGGAAGGCAATCAAAGTCGCCCTGGGACTACCCGCCATGGCCTCTACATCACGTCTCCTTAAGATGGGCGTCCACAACACGTGGCAAGAGCTCGCCGAAGCGCACAAGAACAGCCAGCTAGAACGCCTCGAGCTCACTCCCACAGGGAGATCAGTACTGCGACACCTGAACTACAGCGAGACGTATGTCGCAGACACAGACAAGAAAGAGCGAATACCACCGGACGTTCGAGAGTGCATTTGCATCGCACGTGTCCCGCGCAACATGCATCCCATATATCACAAGAGTAGAAGACAGGCTAGAGCCAACGCCATCCAACGAAGTTTCAAGCATGACCCGAATGCCCGCTACACCGACGCGGTCAAGTATTCGCATCGAAACGCGTACGCTCTCAGCGTGGTAGACTACCAAGGCTCCGAGCTAGCATCGGCAACCGTCAAGGCACGCAACCCGGAAACGGCTGAAGAAGCGGCCATCGCCCTCGCCACCACTACATGCACAGACTCAGTGGTTATATTCACTGACTCTCAGGCCGCCTGCAGAAATTTCTTGAGGGGCCGCATCTCGGCCGATGCACTCAAGATACTAAAACGACGAGGCACTCCGCTCCCGTACACCTCTGTAACGTGGGTACCCGGACACGAGGGACTACAGGGGAACGAAGCGGCCCACGCCGCTGCCCGCGAGCACGTCAGCCGGGCTCCCCTCTCCCCACGCGCTCTCGGACCCGCGACAGAAGAGACGGAGGCCGTACCCACCAACTATTCGGCCATATTGCAACATTACAGGCTCGAGCGTCGAGTGTACCCTCCACCGCACCCTAAACTCGACAGAGAAGAAAGCCTGATCCTCAGACGCCTGCAAAGTAATACGTACACGCACGGAATGATAATGCATCGCCTCTACCCGACGCTCTACGGATACCTCTGCGCACTCTGCAACGTACCCGACACTCTGGCACACTTGTTCCTGGAATGCCCGTGGCAGGAAGGCAGCGAAATGCAACTAGAGACGCACGCAAAACGAGCAATAGAATCAAACGACCTATTCGAAACGTGGGAGGCCAAGCTAACCATCGGGGACCTGGAAGACCAACGACAACTCGTCGCCAGGGCCAAGAGGGCAGTCGAAGCCAGAGGGTTCCTGGACTAAGGAGCCTTCCCACCTTAGGGTGATCCCCGTCCTCGCTCGGGACACTGTTTCGTACAATAAACGTTTCTTTCTCTCTCTCTCTCCTACCGCATTTATAGGTAAAGAGTTCTGTTCACTACCGTTCATAGTTGCGGACACTCCCGGTTGTCCAGATAACTTCTTGGTAGCTGCGCGAAGAACGGAACCAAACTAGACAAACACATCACAGTTTTCGAAAATACACGCAATATAGTATTAGCAAGTACGGTTTCAAACGCGTCGCAGAAGAACTTTTTCGCAGAGAAGTAAGACGATTAGAGAACGGACAATCAAAGCCTGAAAAGCGCTATGAACAGTCTGCCGTATTCAATTCACGTTATTGCTTCCGGATACGAGAAACTGCTGCATACCATATCGGGTATATAGGCGAACAGCTTCTGGGAATAGATCTTGATTTACGGAATATCGGGCACGCGTTGCCTCCTCTCCTTGGTGCACGAGTGAGAGGCAAATGCTGGCCACAGCATGGTGTGGCTGACGACTACTGTCGGTGACTTGATTTTGTGTGCTTCAGAACGCATAAAATATTTGTTGTTCTTGTTTTATTTACAGACATTTTTAAAACTCGTGTATGTAAATTAGCACAAAATCATCCATAAACTGGATTACTCCAAGAAACGGACTTTACTTACTCGCTAATTCAAAAAGTCCAGTCGACTAATTACCAAAATTATAGTAAATAAGTTTTTACTTAAACATTTCAGCACATATTTCAATCTACGAATTATAGCCGGCGAATCCGCAAGGCATATTGAATGGAACGGGTTCTGAGGATGGCACTGGTTTCGAGATGTGCGCCGTCAAACTTTCACTATTGTCCCACTTACTTGCGTTGAGAAAACGCCGTTTTATGCACTGCAGCGCGCAAGCTAGTGGAACGTCACTGCATATCGTCGTACGTGTTGGAAATAAATAATTCGAAGCTGGTGTCATCCTGAGAACTATTTCCAAGTGCATATGCCTTGCAAAGACGCCGGCTGCAATTTGCAAATAGCAATACGTGCTATTATTCGTAAATAAAAAGCAATGTTTTAAATTGGTCACTTACGCATATTTATTTTTTGTACAGGTGAAGTCTATATTTTCGAGTAATCAGACGAGAACCTGCGTATCACTCTAAGAAATAGACATTACTTGCGCAAAAGTGTGTGGGCACAGCCCACGATTAAGCAACGTGGCGGCCCCAACAGAAGAACGAGGATCGGCAGACGCGCGCGGACCTTGACAGGCAGCAGCAATGCCTGGAGGACCATCGTGCAGAGCTGGCAGCGCAGGCCCACACGTTCCTAGACTAACAGGCCGTCCACCTCGGGCAAATAACAGCCGAATCAAATTATTGAATGAAGTTTATTTTCTCTCTCGCTCTTCGAGTAATCTAGATCAATATTAGAATTGTGCTATTTGGCACAAGTGATTTTAAAAATTTTCTATCGTCTAAAGAACTCGGTAAGGCTTTGCCAGAATATGTATGCTTCCACTTCTTAAAGCTACATGTCCAAGTAAAAATTTTTGAACTGCCGTAGGCTCGTGTGGTTGGGTATGCAAACTCCTGTTGCTTTGACACCTTCGCTGCCACCTGGACACGTTGCAACTTGACATTTTTGCACAACCTTGGATCATTGAACCGAAGACCAAACTGGGTGCTGCACAACCAGCCTCTCCTAGGGGCCCCATGCCTAGAGGAGTGTCTCTAGCATTCAAATGAAATGAACGCCGCCTTGTGGCAAATACTTCGGCATAACTGAAAATAAAAAGTTGTTGTCTCTCTAATCTGCACATGCTTTTTGTTCCAGAGTCCGCATATGAGCGACGTTTCGTTGACAATAAACTGGTTGATAGTTTTCGCTACGTCTTAGTTCGTAGTGTGCCCCATTATGATTATTTACCAAGTTTACCAAGTTGTGCTGAGCGCTTTAAATAATGACCAAAAGCCAACTAGCCCAATTTAATTTAGTAAAGATGCCACCTTCAAAAGTCTCCCTATATCGACAACCAGTGGACGAATTCGCGACGCTTCTTGTGCTTAAGTACTTTTTCCAATTGGTCGGCCGCCTTCACTGATATGCCCAGCATAAGGATGGGCTGTAATTTGTGCTCGAACACTTTTCATCTAGGAGCTCTTCATGAATGCCGGCTCAGGTACCTCTTCGATTTATGACAGTCCACACAACAGTGCGCCACACAGCAGAGCGCTGTTTTCCGCGACCGAGTCGAACAACGCAGTCTTCGATCCCCGACTCGATGCCGAGACGCGAGTTTGACACGCGCGCCACGGCGTTTCGTCGGTAAACATCGGGGCCTGTCGACAACGCTGTTCAGCTTTTCTCCGCGCTTCTCCCAATCGACTCATGCTGGTCGCTAGAGGTCGTCGCTGTCTTCTTGATACTACTCAACCTAGCTGACAGCCCCTATCACAAGAACACGATATGGCATGTTCCCCCTTTCTCTTTTTATTGATTGCGCATTGTACGCTTTTGGAGGCAGCCCCTTTACAAACGTCGGTCAATGTGGAGGCCCGTTCGATATACGTCAATCGAAAGGGAACTTCGTTTTCTGTGCTTGAGTTCCATCTTCAATTTTTCTCGCAGAGGATCGGAGTTAGTTAATGTGAGCCTTATCTTTTTTAAAAAAGAAGCTTCACGTTCGATAAAAATAATAACATCAGCATAGCTTAGGAAGGGAGCAGTTTATAGCACTAAGATAGGTGTCACAGACTTGTTATGCAAGCGTGTGTTTGTGCGTGACAACATTATTATATATGCTGCAGTTGATGGCCTTGGTCTAGGCTGCGCCGGCGGCAGCATAGAGACCCTGTATTTCGGTAGCTTCCCGGGCTTGCTGGATGACTCAAAGTTGGTCCTGAAGAGCTGAGCTAGTCAGTGCGGCTCTCCACCGCGCTTCTGGTTCATTCGGGCGACTTCGATTCTCCTCTGAACTATTTCACAATCCCAAAGTATATGCTCTAGGGTGGCTCTTATATCACATAATTTACATTTGGCATCAGGGTATATTTCTGGAAAGTTGCGGTTAAGAAGTACCGGATTCGTGTAAGCTCTGGTTTGAAGGCGCCTCCAGTCAACCACCTGAGGCGTGTCCAATTTTGGGCTAGGAGGTGGATTTGTATACTTCGAGTTTCTATAGGATTGAGCAATGTCACTGAATGAGAAGTGTCTATCCCTATCCTTCCGTTCCATCTCCTCGTCGGTCAGAGCGCCCGCGAGGACTCGGTTAACGAGTCCTCGCGCAAAACGATGGCCAGGCTCGTTAAAGTTGGAGGTGGCGGTGGATTCTCACTCTGTATGGGCTGGAAACCAATTGATTTTCTTGTCGTGAAATTATTCAGATGATATGAGTTTGGCTTTGCTGTTTAGAATTCTTGCAGCCTCAACTGAAATCCGTCCTCTATCGTAATTTCGTATAGCCGCTTGAGGGTCCCTAAATATGGATCTATATTTGGGAGAAGCTATAGCCAGAGCGATGGCAACCTCCTCCGCAACCTCAAATATGTTTGCCTCCAAAAATTTGCTTGGCGTCTCGTCGTGCTTCAAATTAGTTTAATTTATTCCTCTCAACAAACTAACTTTATTCGGCTCTTTACCCTACTTTGTAGTTTGTATGATTCAGCGCGACAGTTTACGTGACCTTGACAAGCGCAGGTATATATATATATATATATATATATATATATATATATATATATATATATATATATATATATATATATATATATATATATTGCAAGTAGCTTTTTATGACCAGTCCTAGCTCTTGGCATCAGCAACTGGAGCTCCGGTTTCGCACGGAAGTCATGGCAGTGCCCACAGTGCTACATGCATACTCCCCACTACAATTGCTCCCTCGGCAAAGATGAGCCATCCTGGTGACCCAACGTGGTGACACGATGAGGGGGACGTGGTACAGCTTCAGGCGGCTTACGTGAACTGCGTCCGCGGTGGTTCTTGTCCGAAGATGGCGTCGCCGGTTCGACCACATTTTTCACAGGCGGTGTACACTCGACGATCCTGTACGGACCTTGATATTTCCGAGCAAGCTTTGGGCCTGGAGATTGGAAGGGCAGCCAAAGCCAGACGTGGGAATCCACGGCGAAAGACTGTGTGGGCTGATGGTTGTCGCGGCGATCTTTTTGGATGCCTTGGGTACCCGACGTGAATGACCGAGCCAGTTGACGGCATTCTTCAGCGTGACGAGCAACTTCGGAAAGGCGGATCAATTCGCAGGCATCCGGATGATACGGTAGTACGGTGTCGAGGGTGGAGGATAGCTCACGTTCATAAAGAAGAAAAAAATGCTGAGTAGCCTGTGGTATTCTTAGTGACGGAGTTATACGTGTACGTCACAAAAGGTAGGACGTCGTCCCAGTTGGAATGATCAGACGCAGCATACATTGTGAGCATGTCACCAAGAGTGCGGTTGAATCGCTACGTTAGGCCGTTAGTCTGTACGTGTTACACCGAAGTGGTGCTGTGAATAATGCTACACGCGGCGAGTAGCTCATTAATAACTTCGAACACGGAGACACGGCGTCGGTCGCTGAGCAATTGTCGCGGTGCACCGTGCCGTAATATGAAATGCCCTAGAATGAACGCGGCGACGTCACGAGCAGCAACTGAAGGAAGTGCTGCAGTTTCGGCGTATCTTGTTAGATGGTTTACTGCCACAGTTTATCCAACGATTTCTGCTAGCAGTGCATGAAGGGGCCCATAAAGGTCGATGCAAACCCGGTCAAAAGACGTGCAGGGCACGGCAAAGGTTGCAGAGGGCCTGTCGTATGAGGATATGTGTTGCGTCGCTTACAGGCTGCACATGAGCGAATGTATTTGCGAACACAAGATACGCGCTGCGGCCGTAGTACCACTGGCGGAGCCAGTCGTAGGTTTTCAGGACGCCAACGTGAGCTTGTTGTGGGTCGACGTGAAAATACGTACATATGTCGGAACTCAAAATGGCGAGGGATGATTAGCAGCCATTTGCGAGAGTTTGGCTGATAGTTTCGGTGGCACGAAATGGGTGACTTGGTCACGAAGGGCTCGAAGGCACGTAGCCGTTGAAGAACTGGTGAGAACGTCAGTGAGAGGCGCAATCCACGGATCTTTTCTCTGTTGAGACGGCATCTCACTAACAGTAAGCGCAGCAACCGGGCACTCCATGGATAGGGAGGGCGCTTCGTCGGATCGCATGGGTGATTGGGAAAGTACATCTGCGTCAGATTGTTGACGTCTGGAGCGATCGATGACGCGAATGTCAAATTCATAAGGTCGATGAGCCCCACGTCCAAGACGCCCCGACGGGTCTTTCAGTGACGGAAGCCAGCACAGCGCGTGGCTGATCTCTCACAACGTCGAAGGAGAGATAGAGAGGTAAATGAGGTACCAAAGGCAGGGAGGTTAGCTGGAAGATAGATATCCAGTTTTCTACCCTCCACTGGGGAAGGTGTAACGGGAGCCAAAAAGATAAAGAAAATGCACATACATACAGAGAGAGAGAGGGAGATTACAGAAAAAAAGACACACACACACGAAGGAACTCGGGCGTGTCACAGTCGTTCAAGCAGGTCGCTTGACCGGAAGAAATTTAGCAATGCCTTCATCGCCTTCTGGTGTGAAGATCGCATCAACTGGCACTTTAAGAGGAAGCTTCAGCTCGGGCCCAACTCCGACGCCGCCTATTCAAATACATGTAAAACGCAAAAACGTTTTTCTGAGATAACCCCTGGACCGATTTTAATGAAATTTGTTGCATTTGAGGGAGAAAGTTAAATTCTAGTGACTGTTGGAAGCGAAATTTCGATTTAGGGCTTCAATCTTGTTAAAAAAATTTTCAAATATTCGACCGTTTGAAAACAATAGAAGCACGACGTTTATAAATTCCTAGCTCTGCATCAAGAATAGATATCAGAGTTCTGTAAGCGGCACCCATTCGATCATTAAAAGTGGACAAATTCGTTATGACATTTTACATATTAGGCGAATTGGTTACGTTGGTTACAAGGGTTCTGCAAAAGCTGTATTTACATATTACGATTTTTTTTTATATTCATGTATGACATATCAACTTTGTCCGCTTTAAATGTACAATTAGATGCAATTCACAGAATTGTGATATCATTTTTCGTTGTTGAGTTACAGAGTTGTAAACTTGGTAGTTTCGTATTTTGAAAATTTTCGATTTTTGCCAATTTTTAATAAAAAGTTGAGGACCTAACTCGAAAATTCGAAACGAATAGTCACTAGATATTACGTTCTCTTTTAAATGCAACAAACCTCGTCAAATTTGGTGCAGTGGTTGCCGAGAAAATATAATTCTCCGTTTACATGTATTTATATAGGAGCACCCGAGCTAAAGCTTCCTCTTAAGATCGTCTGCTCAGAAAGCGGCCGGTCGTCGAGGTGTGCCAACTCCGTCACAAGCAACTGTCTCTGGCAGCTGTAGTGGAGACAATGACAAAGGATATGTTCAGTTGTTTCCTCCCTGCCGCAACTATCACAAGCAGCCCTGACAGCCATTCCGATGCGGCAAGCAAACGTATTCGTAAAAGGCACTCCAAGTCACAGTCGGCAGAGAACAGTTGTCTCGATTCGGGAAAGTCCAGATGGAATGTATAGTCGGAGGGATGCGTCCAGGCGGTGCAGTTCAGTATGCCGGAAACCTGGCGTGTTCCACATAGATCGTGTGGCATCACGCACGAGTATGCGAAGTTTGTTGCCAGATCGGCTCTTGATAGCGGGTGGGATCCTTTCGAGCCTTTTCGTGGGCTCTCCTAGCAGCTTCATCGGCATGTTCATTGCCCACGATGCCGCAGTGGCCTGGGAAAAAGGGTTGTCATGTCCTTCTACAACGTCGAAGGGATGGCCATACAGGTAAGGGCCAAATTTGCCTAAATAATGCCAAACACTTTCTTTCTATGACAGAATAACTATTCTGCCTTTGTGAGGGCACGACTCGCATAGGCATCCACATATTACGGGAAGCCAAGCTTGTGTTGCGCAAAGACGCCTCCAAAGACCAACGCCGCTGGCGTGCGTATGAACTTCGGTCGGAGCACTCGGGTCGTAGTGACGTAGAACGGGAGATGAGGTAAGCAGACGGTGCAAATTGGTGAAAGCTTGGTCACGTGCCGAAGTCCAATCGCGAAGGTCACCAAGGCCGGCCAGCAGCTTCGTGAGGGTTGCGATCATGCTTGTGAAATCGCGCACAAAGCGATGAAAGGGAGAGCAGAGACCGACAAAACTTTGGTGCTGTTTCACTGTAGTTGGCGGCGGAAATTCTGCGACAGCAAGAAGCATGTCAGGATCGGGAAGAACGTCGTCTTTGGAAACGACGTGGCCAAGTATGGTTAGCTGGGGGGCTCCGAAGCGGCACTTTTTCAAGTCAAGTTGAAGGCCGACGGTGACCGGCCTTCAACCAGCGAGGCAAGTAAGAACTTCGCGTAGACGATAGTGGTGAATGGTGATATTAGGGGGGGAAACTACCACGTCGTCTAAATAACACCAACAAGCCTTCCATATGAGGCCTCGCAAAATATCCTCCATGATCCTTTGGAATGTCGCCGGCTTATTTCAGAGGACGAATGACATTACCGTAAATTCATACAGGCCGTCATGCGTAATGAAAGCTGTTTTCGAGCGGTTGGGCTCATCCAACGGGACTTGCCAAAAGCTAGATCGCAAGTCCAAAGAAGAAAAGAATTCGGCACCATCCAGACAATCCAGGGCGTCATCTATGCGCGGTAGAGGGTAGACATTTACGTGCAATCTTGTTGAAGCGACGATAGTCCACACAGAAAGAAATCGAGCCATCCTTTTCTTAACTAGTACTACGGGAGACGACCAAGTACTGCAGGATGGTCTGATAACACTACGTTCGAGCATGTTCTCAACTTGCTCGGTGATAACACGACGCTCAGGAGATGACATACGGTACGGACGCTGGCGTAAACGTGCTCGTATCAATGTGGTGAGAAACGGTACTTGTGCGGCCTAATGATGCTTGATTCAAGTCAAAAGAGGTGTGAAAATCATTTGCAATAGTAAGAAGCCTCCCTAGTTGTGTCGGATCGAGGTGATCGGCAATAGAGCGACAAAAACATCCTGTCATATCCGGTCAGATAGCACATGGGGCGTCAGTGCTGTTACGTTAGCAGTAGCCTTGTCGTCGGCAACAGGGAAATGTGCAATAAAGTCAGCGTCTACAGTCTGGTCGGAGCCAATAGTCTCGCCGCAGGGCAAAGCGAAAGTGTACGAATCTGGTTTAGCAACCAGTATTTCTGCAGCACCATGGTGAATCACGAGGAGGGCGAAAGGCAACAATATAGGCTGCCAGGGACTGAAGATGGCAGTGAGTGTAAACATGACAGTGTCGCGTCGGCAGGCGATGCGCATGAAAGAGGGATAAATACCGCATTGTGAGGAGGAAGGGCAGTATCTGAAGCTACGCAGATCTTACTGGCATCGGGGACTTGAAAGTCGTGAGATGGCACATCGCACAGAACGGAGAACTGAACTTCAGCACGTGCATAGCCATTGACGGTATGATGGCGCGACAGAAAATCCCAGCTGAGAATCACATCGTGGGACCAGCAAGTTACCGCAAAGAAATCAGTCGAATACAATGTGTCTCGAATCAGCACCCTGGCAGTGCACATAGCGATTGGCTGAACTTGCTGTGCACAGGCTGTTCTAAGCGATAGTACCGAAGGTGCCATGGTCACTCTCTGTAATATACGACAAAAGTTTTCACTAATCACAGGTACAGCAGCACCTGCATCGAGGAGCGCAAGAGATTTGACGGACACTTCATTAACGTTAGCGGGGAAGAGCGAGGACTTTGGCGTTCCGACGACGACGCAGTTCGTGGCTCAGGAACTGCGGAATTCAGCTTTCCGCCTCAGTAGTACTGGCCTACAACGCATGGGTGGGAATGAGCGGCAACGAGGGGAAGGCGAGCGACGAGTAACATAGGGCTGTGACTGCGGAGCTGACATGTCACCAGCAGCGTAGACGTCCGGTGGCAGCTGTTGTGGTGTACGGAAGGGTCGGAAGCCGTAGCTGGGGGCTAGCGCGGGGACCATGAAGGCCGGGAAGCGCCGATTTGTCAGTAGCGACGAGCCTGCTCCGGACACGTTAATCACGTTCTGCCTGTGCTGCAGCTGACTGCCACGCAGTCGCCCTGCGCGCCTACGAGGATCAAGCTCCCGGCCCACGCTACGCGCGGAACCATCAAGTTTGTATCGTCTACCACCAGGAAGGTGTTATCATCGGCTGCACCAGTGACCTGCCACGTCGGCCTCTACGTCACAGCATCGGCAGTACAAGAGCACCTTCTTCGTCTTGGCCCCGACACTTGGCAGTAGCGACGAGCCTGCTCCGGACACGTTAATCACGTTCTGCCTGTGCTGCAGGTTACTACCCATAACGCACGAATCGCACAGCATTCTTTTCACACTCGTCACTCCTGCCAAGGAATTGTTCTTGTAAACCCTCGTCGAATTTGTGTTGCTTACCGTCGTTTATGGACTTTCAGAATGGCTAAAGAAATGAGTAAAATAAAGGAGGACATGAAGGCAGAGTTTTTGAAACTAAAAGAAGAAATGAGGGCAGAGCTGAAAGAACATCGTGAAGCGGTCGAGCGGCAAATACGGAGCGAGCTCTGTGAACTGAAAATTGAGCAACAAGCTTTGGCTAAGAGCCTTGAGTATGCTCATGGAAGCATTCAAGAGCTAACAAAAAACAAACTGAACGCTGAGGCTACAAAAAATGGTAGGCTTGCATCTGAGGACGAGGCGCTTCACGCAAAGCACGCTGCGAGACTTGGAAAGGCGCCTTGTTCACATGGAGCAGTACTCCAGGAAAGCCAATCTAGAGATACAGGGCGTAATCAGGAAAGACGACGAATCTGTGACTGAAATCCTTTTCAAAGTTGGCTCTGCAATAAACGAGCCTATCGACGACGGTGATATCGAGGTCTGCCACCGCGTGCCTACGCGCGACGCTGATAGGTCTCATATTGTCCAGTTCAAGTCGCGCACAAAATGCGACGCTGTGCTTAAGCGAAGAAAACTCGACTAAAGAACAATGACCTTGGCCGTGAGAACGCAACACCAGTTTACGTGAACGAACATCTTTGGCCCGCCCTAAAGAAATTACTTGCCATGGCTGTCAAACGGAAACATGAATACCACTGGAAAAGCGTTTGGTCATACAATGGGAATATTTTCGCGAAAGAAGCTGATGGTTCACCCACTGTGTCGATAACGAATGTAAACGATGTGAGCAAGATCTGTGCTCGTCAGGTTACCGGTAAACCAAGCGAAGCGCCCGCCGACGTGCGAGGCTCTGCTGTGGTGAAGTGAAGGAAGTTCCGCTTCTGCTTGAAACAGCGAAGACGCGATGAACTACCACGAGTTTTGTTTGCCACACACAGTTCAGCTTTATGATTTATCGTGCGAATCAGCCCTACACATTAATATACGTTGTGTCAACAGAAAACAGGATTCCATCGCTTTCTTCTTAGACTAATTTTCTTTCAAGTTCAGCATAATCATGTTTTCGGAGACCTGGTATCAAAATGATTCCCAAATATTAAATCTAGCCGGCTACAATGCTTTCTAGATAAACCGGAATAATAAACGAGGAGGTGGAGCTTCCACCTATGTTACAGATCGAAAAAGATGCGAAATGGTTTCACAATTTACCAGAATCACTGACGACTATGAAATTCTTACTGTGGTATGCAAAAAGCAAATTATCTCCGTTATATATCGCCCTCCGACAGGGGATGTGCTGCATTCTTTAGATTTATTCCAACAGTTGCTAGATTATATAAGTAAGAACAACTATTATCCAGTGTGTGGTGGGGACTTTAAATATCGTGAACCAAGATTGGTCTGTTCGTGAGTTCAACACCAGGCTCTCTTCATACGGTTTTGTCAACTTAATTATCACTGCAAACCGAGTCACACAATGTAGCTCTACTGCGCTTGACCTTCTTATTACCGATATTGACACTACCGTCTGCAGTGCTGGCACAGTAGCATCGGATTTAGGCGATCATTGCCCAGTCTTTCTTATTTACTCCTCTCGTTCCGCGGAAAGGGATGCCAGATCTGAGCCTTTGATTGTTCAGCGAGTTACCCAGGACAGGCTTGTATCATTTAAACAAGACGTCATGACCCATGATTGGTCATTTGTATTTAATAAAACCGGTATAAATGATTCGTACACAGAATTCCTGCAGGCTTTTGTGCGCATTTGCGCACGACATTTCCCGCTCGCTCATAGCGAGGAAGGTATATAAAGAGATACGGAGGCCTTGGGTGGCTCAAGAACATATAGGCATGATAAAAAGTAAAAATCGCCTCTATCATTCTTTTTTGCGGGCGCGTTCAGAAAAAAACGCTCAAACAATTTAAGAGATTTAGAAATCAGCTTAACACAGAGTTGCGGCGATCCAAGATAAACTATTATCAACATATTTCTCGGCAACGCCCTGATGTTGCTTGGAAGGCAATAAATGATGTTCTCGGTCGTAATACCAGTGTGCCTTCTATCAAAACGTTAACTGTGGGCCACTGTGAACTTAAAGGCAAAGAGCTTACAGACTATTTTAACACTCGCTTTGTTAATGTAAATGTACCCTATAATAGCCCACCAGGCATCAGCACACAATATAGCAATTTTGTTGACAGTATATTTCTCGAACCAACCAACGAACATGAAATCTACAGCACGTTTATGATATTGCGAAATAGTAAGGCTCTAGATATCGACAACATCCAAGTTGAACCCGTTAAGCATGTTTTGCCGTTCATCACTTCCCCACTTGCTTACGTCTTTAACTTAGCGATGGAGACTGGAATTTTTCCCGATGCCCTGAAAAAGGCTAGAGTATCATTAATATACAAGGGGGGAGACGAAAACAATGCATCGAATTACAGACCAATCTCTGTTCTACCTGTTTTTTCTAAGGGGTTGGAAAAATCATATTTTCACGATTAACGAAATTCTTCGAAATGAAAAATGTGATAACAGAGTCTCAATTTGGCTTCCGAGCGGGAAGATCTACAGAATTGGCTTTATTGTCCTTAAAGTAAACCATCCTAGGAAACATTGAACAACAATTGTATACAGTAGATCTTTTTTTTGGATTTTAGTAAGGCTTTTGATCCATTGACCACGACGTTCTTATGACAGAGCTTACACAATACGGGATTCGTGGGAAACCTTTGACCTTGCTTGAGTCATACCTAAGTGACCGACAGCAATGTGTTTTTATTAACAATAACAAATCATCTTTTTTACCCGTCACACACGGAGTGCCTCAGGGTAGTGTATTGGGTCCACTTTTATTCAATACTAATATTAATGACATTGTTCTGATAGACACCGAAATTAAATTTATGATATGCGCTGATGATACCAGTTTTACTGTCTGCGCTTTTAATTTAGGTCAAACAATTATGAAATGCAATGAAGTTCTCAATAAGGTGTCTTTATGGTAAAAAGAAATAGACTCAGGATTAATGCAACTAAAACGAAGGCCATCATATTCTGTGCAAAAAACAAAAAGGTTTCCTCGTCATAAGCTTAGCTATGAACACCAGCCTGTTGCCATTGTCACTGACCACAAAACTCTAGGAATATATTTTTCTTCACATTTGAAATGGGATACTCACATCGAATTTCTTTGTCGAAAGTTGTCTGCAGTTACAGGGGTACTATTGCACTGTCGTCGTATTCTTCCACTACAAGCAAAGCTTCAAATTTACTACCCTCTGTTTTATTCACACATAAACTACTGCAACCTGGTTTGGGCTACCACAACTAAAACTAATATAAATAAGATTGTTACCATACAAAAATGAATTATACGACAAATTTCAAATCTTGACCGCACAGATACCACTAAAGAAGCATTTCTAGAGCAAAATTGACTTCGCGCGGATAAAATATATGAATTTCAGTTATTGCAGTTGTTTAATTTTTCATCAACTAAAATCGTTAATTACGTCTCTTCTCTGGCATCGTTACAATGTTACTCGTCGACTGTTAAAACGCGCTGCACAGATATGTGGGCGATACCACATTTTCATACGAATTACAACTTTCAGTCACTGGCTCACAATGTTCCCCTAACACTTAATAAGCACCAAAATACTGCTGGATATAGTAGAAGGCAGCTTCGAACATATGTTGTGCAATTGTAACCAAATAAAAGATCCAGGGTATTGTGAGTGACCTTTCGGTTTGATACCGTGTTTCTGGCCTATTGTGTTTAGTTTATGTAGAGTTTGCGATTGCTTATGTATCATGTTGTAAGTCATACTGGTTTTTTATTTTGCGTTTTCATGCCTACTGATTGCGTACAGTGCACTTGAAATTGTTATTTGAGAATGAACTTCAACTTTGTGCCTTTCCTTACCTGTTCTCAACTTTGTTTCTTTCTTTCAATACTTAATTTGCTGATCTTTGGCGTATCTTGTAAAACTGATTTCTTAAACTGAAATCGTGTTTGATTCTATTGCTTGCGATTATACGTGTTTTCTTATGTGTCTTGTCCGCTATGCCTTGTAACGGCTTCCTGCGCCTTTTGTCAAGCTGCTCTAGCAGCTTTTAGCCAGTAAGCCATCCAGATGCATCTGGGAAATAAATTGAATTGAAATTGAATTGAAGAGGAGCGCGCTACACGTCCTGGGGTACCGCAGGCGTAGCATATTGGGCGATTGTCAGCAGTGCGCCAAGGATTTGTACCCTGCTGCGGTGCACTGAAAAAGGGAGCCGCTGGCTGGCGAGGCGAAGGAGAGAACCCCGGCAGACGAGGCGCCCGTAAAACGGATTCAGCTTATGTCAGACGCGGGGGGCGTAGGGTGGGGGGAGGTGTAGGCCAAGGCAGCAGGCTGACACGGAGATGGAAGAGCTTCGGTCACTTGCTCGGGAATCATCTGTCGGATTGATGGAGCCAAATAGTGAGAATTAAGGCTTCTCCGTGGTCGGCAAAGTGGAGAGCTGTCGCGCGACCTCCTCGCGCACAAATTCTTTTATCTGCGTCAGCAAAGTTGTCTGGTTGTCGCCAATAACCAATGCTGCTAGCAAGTCTTCTGTGAGCGATGGGCGCCGTGCTAAGATGCGTTGTTTCCGTAGCTCATCAATACTTTGGCGCAAATTGATAACTTCGGTCACGTTACGCGTATTCTTCGCTCACATTTGAAAGGCGTCCTCGAGAATGCCTTTCATGATGTGTTTTATCTTGTCCTGTTCTGCCATTGACGGATTCACGCGCTTATCGATGACATCTTCGATGTAACTTGTGATAGTTGCACCGTGATGCTGCGCGCGCCCACGTAAGCGTTGTTCAGCGCGAAGCTTGCGCCCAGCGGGGCTCCCGAGCAATTATGCGAAACATGCCCTGAATGCACTCCATGCTGTGAAATCGTGTTCGTGGCTTCGGAACCAGAAGTTCGCGACACCGGTTGAGCAAGACAGCACGTTGTGCAACTCGGTGGCGTCGTCCCACTTGTTGGGCTGGCTCACCCGTTCGTACAATGACAACCAATCTTCCACGTAATGGTCATCGGTGGCGCTCAAGATAGCAGGATCATGCTGGCCCAACACACCAGTAACGATGACCGCTGAAGGCTGTGGTATATCTTCCTGGGTGGTTTCGTGAGGTATGGTCGCAGCAGTGGGTAGCGTCCGGCTTCGGAGTTCCAGTTTTCAAGGTTACCCAGCACCTCCACCAAATGAAAGAGGCATTTATTGAAGCTCATCAGAGGGATCGCAAGTAGCTTTGTATGACAAGTACTAGCTCTTGGCATCAGCAGCTCGAGCTCCAGTGTCGCACTGAAGCGGTGGTAGTGCCCACAGTGCTACATGCACATTCCCCACTACAATATACCGGGTGTCGCGGTTAACTTGGACTATGATTGAAAAAAAACCCAAGAGCTCTAGAGGAATCGTACCGATTGCATAGTAGCCGTGGTTGTGTGTACTTAGAGTCAATATTTTTTTCATCACGAAGTATTAATTATTTGCTTTTAATTAGCCAACTATTTAATTATTCCTTGAATCGAAAACATATTACAGAGTTGTAAGGCGCCCCAAATAACTTCCGAATCAAGCATTTGTTTCGTACTCAGCTTTGCCTCGTTCTTTTTTCCGAGGAAAAACAAAAGCGCGCCAAACATCTAAAACTAGATGCGCGCTCGCGCGCCGTTGCTCAAGCGCTCCCAAGCGAATAGCCACGCATACACGGCTTTGTTGGTTGCCCTGCTAGGCTGATGAGAGTTCTTGTTGCTGTATTCTGCGCATGTTCTATTTGTCTATATATTGCCACGGGTTGACGCGTGAATAAACCAGTTGAATGTTACTGCCCGTGTCGTCGCTTTGTGTTCTCTTCCCCTGTCCTCGTCTTTATCAGCGATCAATATGATATGCAGTTTAATGTGTGATGCGACATTTTTGATGGCATCATCATCGAACCCATCTTTTTTGATGACACACTAACGATGCAACGCTACGTCAACGCCATATTTGAATGCCCTGCTAACGACGTCTGTCGCAACGTTCCACTTGCGCCCCTTTGGAACATCTGGTATCAACACGATGGTGCCGCTGCGCACAGTAGTAGTCAGTCTTGAGCGTGGCTCGACAAGCTTCTTCCTGGACAGTGGATGGGCCGGCACAGACCTGTACTCTGACCTGCAAGGTCGCCGCACATGACACGAGTTCTTCATGTGGCGCTGCGTGAAAGATGGCGTGTATAGCAGCGAAACTACCACACCGCACGTCCTAAAGGCAAGAATAAGCAGAGTCTGCCGCGAGATCGCTACGTTATTGGTCAAATCTACAACATCATAAGTGTGGAAAAGAAGCATGTACTGTATTGCTTAAGACGGTGACTTGTCTGAGCACGTGCTGTAAGTGGCACTGGAAAATAACCGCACAAAACTGGTGTAAAGCGTGACTGTTTAACGCGCCTTCACGAATTCACCCCAACCTTACACAAAAAAATGTTTGCGACAAAGATGGAAATAGGTAAAAAACTGCTCTGTCTTGCCTCTTTTCCGCAGTTCAAGAGACAGAAAGGGCAAATGGCTAAACCAGTTGCATCTTCGGATGTTTCCTTGTGGGCGGCTGAGACGCCTTGCGGGGTTTTAGTTTATTTTTTATTGAAATAAACTCCTGAGTAGCACTTTTCTGCTCTTCCGAGAGCCGCATTCTTTCTTTTTTCGTGCTCTTTCGCGCACTGCTTTTTTTTTTTTTAACAACGGCGAATTTCTTTTGTAGCTTTGTTTCATGATACGCAAAACTTAAAGCTATCCCGAGTACCTCATGATCGAGCACAACATTCTTGCGTCTACAGATGCTAACACTTTTCGCACCACCATGGTTATGTCGCCAAACCTCTCGAGCCATCCTACATGACGAAGCCTTGTGCGATGCGGCGATAAACGAATGCAGCCGTAAGTGTCTCAAAGGCTGCTTGGTGGCGCTTGAGTAGCGGCGCCTGAGCGCGCGTCTATTCCATATTTCGCGTAGTTCGCGGGCTTTTGTTCTTTCTTGAAAAAAAAAAGGCATACTTCAGCACGAAATAAATTCTTGATTCGGAGGTTATTTAAGGTGACCTACAACTTTGTAACTGATATGTTTGAGATTCAAGCATTAATTAAAAAGTTCGCTAGTTAAAAGCAATTACTTGATTAATACGTCGTGAAGAAAAAGATGCTGGCTGTAAGTAAAAACCACTGCCGCTACTATGCAGTCGGTACGATTTCTCTAAAGTTCTTCGTTCTTTTAAATCATGGTCCAACTGTATATTGTAAAAGAGAAGAAAGGAAACCGAGGGGCCCAAATTTCTATTACCCATATCATAAGAAGCCAACGAACAATGACACCAAGTACATTGTCTATGGTTTTATTGTTTTGGCCCCTCGGTTTCCTTTCTTCTCGATCGCTAAATATATATATATATATATATATATATATATATATATATATATATATATATATATATATATATATATATATATATATATATATATATATATATATATATATATTAGTTGAAGAAACGAAGGCGCACACTTGTGAAAATTGCATTTTTAATGTTTTAACGTTTCGGCTGTCGCACGGCCTTGGCCAGATACAAGAGCGCAGCCGCTTTTTTGAGCATGCGCACGTGGGCATAATCAGCAGTACGTGCGCGTGTACACTTCCAAATAGTAAAAGAAAAAAGTTGCAGCAGCAAGTATAACTCAAGCACGATAAATTATATGTATGAAATATTAGTATGGTGTCACGATGATTGTACGTCAAGTTACAGAATGATATCGATTGCAACATGGCAAAACTAGGAACAAATTGATTTGACATGCTTTGTCAATTCTGCACAAGAACATACACATCAAGATATGGCAGAAAGGCACGACATTTCTCCTACGCTCTCGTTGATACCGGATGACACAGTGTTAAATTTAGGAAGGAGAAAGGATTTTCGTACTTCTCGAACACGGTGCGAATTGAAACCTTACTGTAACACTGTTACGTTGATGTTGTCAAAAGTGTGACCTGCAGTCGAACATGTTTAGATAATGGAACCTGCGGCTAGCTGTTGAAGTGTGCTTTCTAGTTGTTTAATCTGATACGAAAAGATGTTTCGGTATGACCGATATACTGCATGTGACACACTGAACATTAAAATTATGGGGTTTTACGTGCCAAAACAACTTTCTGATATGAGGCACGCCGTAGTGGAGGACTCCGGAAATTTCGACCACCTGGGGTTCTTTAACGTGCACCTAAATCTAAGTACACCGGTGTTTTCGCATTTCGCCCCCATCGAAATGCGGCCGCCGTGGCCGGGATTCGATCCCGCGACCTCGTGCTCAGCAGCCTAACACCTTAGCTACTGAGCAACCACGGCGGGTCACACTGAAAATTCAAGCAGATAGATGATGTTAGTACAGTTGCAAGTGAAGTCGCCATTGATTGTAACAGAAAAAATGGATGCTGTGCTTATTTACAATCTGTATTTACTCCGCGACCATCTGTTCTTCCACCACGTGACCGACTTCAGACACATGCACTTCGGGCAATTTGTCGCCTTGCCGAACGAATGTATAGGCGCACAAGGTCCATTCATGATTTGAGGTTGGCCAGACGCACACAGAACAAAATACGGCGTCGTATGAATACGATGGCTTCACAACGATGGATGTCTTTCTCCGAGTCTCTGGATCCCCGAAAGCCTTTGTCTCTTATACGGAGAACTGTTCGTGGCCTCTGTGCAACCCCTGGACAGCGCGACCCATTCAATTCCTTGGCTCTTTACCTGCAATGCGGAGAGATTGAAGTCGCAGAATCTGTCTGTAGGAGGACTGCCGGTGAAGCAAGGTTACTGGAACGCAGACTCCAGCCAATTCACCCTTCTCACGTGGTCCCAGTATGGAGTGCACTTTTTCTCTGGACGGACAAGGGGCTGCGCTTGCTTCATGCAGGCGTTCCTCACCGCAGGGGCCAGATGGCATTAAATACAAAGCTTTCTGCAACCTTCGTGAACGAGCTCGAAAGGCAGTCCTGCTCCTGTACAACGACGAAGTTCGCAGTGCTGGTGTTTACCCGGATGTCAGTGTCTGCATACGGCATGTCAATCAACAGACAAGTGATATCGTCCAGCAGAAGTCACCGGTTTTTGGGGTTTGTGATTGATAGAGACCTGTCCTGGAATCCTCCCGTGAATCACGCGAAAAATCGACTAATTGCTATTTGCCGTCTGTTCAGGTTCCTTGAAGGAAAGAACTGGGCGGTGTCCACACAATCCATGTTACAGCTGTGCAGGGTGTTCTTTGTTGGGTTCCTCCGGTACAGCCTACCTGCTATATCCAACACGTGCAAAACCAATTTGCGCACAATTCATAACATTCAAGTCAAAGCTCTGAGGATATATGTCTTCGATTACCACGCAGTGCTTCTACAGCTGAAACTATTGCCATTGCTCAAGATTATCCAATCACGACACCCATCGCCATCGAGACAATGCGTGCACATGCCAGGTATATTCCTCGCCGCACTCACCTCGGAAAGACCCCGCACGTCATTTAGCACAACTGCCAGTGCATAACGTGCCTCGCATACATCGGGTTACACATCTGCGGCCAGGCCGCCGTCTGCTACATGGCGTTTGTGCCGTCCTGAAGTACACCTCAGAATTCCAGGACTTCAGAGAAAGTCAGATCTACCACCGTCTGCACTCAATGAGCTTACTCCTGTTGTACGTGTGATTGACTAGCCACGTACACATGTATACTGACGGATCGACTACATCGACCAGTTGTGGCGGGGCTTTGTTCATACCTACGAGAGGAATAACACTGCAATTCTTTAAATTGTGGGGTTTTACGTGCCAAAATTACTTTCTGATTATGAAGCACGCCGTATTTGGGGACTCCGGAAATTTCGACCACCTGGGGCTCTATAACGTGCACCTAAATATAAGTACACGGGTGTTTTCGCATTTCGCCCCCACCGAAATGCGGCCGCCGTGGCCGGGATTCGATCCTGCGACCTCGTGCTCAGCAGCCTAACAGCATAGCCACTGAGCAACCACGGCGGGTAAACACTGCAATTCAAGACGTCACATGTCACGACGTCCACGGCTGCAGAACAAACGGCTATGCGCTGTGCGCTTTAATTTATTCACACAGAGAGTCCTGGTATAGGGGCCGTGTTTTCCGGCTCGAGACCGACTTTACACAGCATGCAGTCAGTTCTCCGACAGGGAGCTCACGAACAGCTAACATACGAAATTGTCGAACTTCACTACGACGTCGAACAGGAAGGCCACGAAATTATTTTCCAGTGGCTACCTGGACATTGCGGTATCAGTGGAAATGGTCATGCAGACAAAGCTGCCCGAGAGTCACATCAAGAGCAACACAGCGTTCCCATTCCTCTTTCCAGGACAGACGCTGGAAGGTATCTTCGTCACTTCGCACGCAAGCTCTCTTTAACAGAGCGGAACACCCCAAATATAAGGCGCACCAGGTTGTAGGAACTAAACCCTTCGCTCCAACTCCGACCACCACCCCGGTTTCACCGACGTGAGGCATCGCTTCTATACCGGCTGTGGTGGATTTCACTGGCTTTCAGTGGCTTTCACCAAGGCGTGCACTACTTTCATTTTAATGACTGACAGTGCTGCATGCGACATCTGCGGCGGCAAAGAAAAGACAGAGGACATATTTTGCCACTGTCATCTATATCAGTCGGAAAGACAAATATTATTTGTCGCATTGCGACGACTGGACGATCGGTAATTGCTCGTGCAGATGCTGCTCGAAGACCGTCCCCATCGCTCGTCGGTCCACAAGGCTGTGAATGCACTTTTGTCCTTCATGAGTGTGACTGGCCTATGTGAACACCTTTGACTCGCTCAGGCCCTCCGCGTGCGTGCGCGAGCCCACCGCGGTATTCCTGCCCTTCCCTCTCTCTATCTCATCTTTCTATTCCCTCTTTCCCATCCCGCTGGGTTGGGTAGCCAACCAGACTCATTTCTTTCTGGTTAGCATCCCTGCCTTCTCTTTAATTCCTCCTCCACCTCCTCCTCCTCCGTCAGTTCTTACCGCTTTAATAATCCTATGCCAACGCATTAAAAAAAAAATGCTGGTCTCCGTATGTGGACGTCACGCGAGACCACGTCCATAAGTGTTGAATGTGCCCGCATCCCCCGGACTCCATTGTATACCTTCGGCATTACACTCCTTTTTCGAGTCTGAGACCTCGCTTTTACATCGAAGCTCTAGTTAGTCGGGATTGTTTCCTGGCGTGCTCACCCAGAAAATTGCGTCTTGAAGGAGGCTTTTGTTTGAGTTTCCGCGTAACATAATTATGTTTTCTTCTATATTCGAATTACAATGTGGTGCAATCATTTGTGCAGGTTGTGTGCAAGTCGTACATTACGAATGTTCTGACGCATATTACTTTCAGAAATTCACTTCTATAACGCACTTGCGCTAGGCGAAAGACCTACAAGAAGGAAGACGTATGGATGGATGAATGGATGGATGGATGGATGGATGGATGGATGGATGGATGGATGGATGGATGGATGGATGGATGGATGGATGGATGGATGGATGGATGGATGGATGGATGGATGGATGGATGTTATGAGCGTCCCCTTTGGAACGGGGCGGTGGGTTGCGCCACCAAGCGCTTGCTATTATACTGCCTAATGTCCTACCCAGATTAAAAACGAAAAAAAGAAAAAGAAACGCGATGAACTCCCACAACCAAAATTTCTGACCACCTATTGGGAACTTTGCTTTTGTGCGTCTCCGTTTTTTGACGTTTGCCTACTTTTCTTCCACCAATCTTCCAATCGCCTCGTACTAATCTCTATTGCGTACTTGTTTACTTTTCCCCTGCTCCCGCTAAACCCAAGGGCTTCCAAGAGGCCAGTGGTGCCTAAATCGACCGCTGGGCAGACGTCTTCACATTCTAACAAAACCTGCCCCATTGTTTCCATAGATTTACCGGAGCAAGCACATGCTTCTTCTACATTCTTATATCTCGCTTTATAAGTGCGTGTTCTAAGGCATCCTAATCTCGCTTCGAAATGTAAAGAGCCTCCCTTTGAGTTATCATAAATTGTTTCTTTCCTGATTTCGTTTTTTCCTCTTGAGTAGTTACTCATAGCAGGTTTCTTTTCCATTGGCGCCCCCCATGAGATCATCTCAGCCTCTGTGATTTTCCGCTTGACATTCTTTGTTGCCATGTTGCTCACCATACACGTCGTATACTTGCTGGTAAGCTTCCTAGTTCTTTCCGTCCACTGCGAATCAATGTTTTGCTTCACAAATACTTGAACACTATCCCAGCCCATTTACTTTCTTCCATATTCCTCAGTCGTTCTTCATAATAAATTTTTCTTTCAGCTTCCCTCACTTCAAAAGTAGTAATCACCCTGCTCAGCTTCATTTGTAGTCTTCCCTTGAGCGCCCAATGCGAGGGGTCCCACTGACCTTTCGTTCCCATCGGGTCCTGATTGTACCCCTGATTTCAAGCGAACAACCGCATTTCCGAAAACAAGTCATGGAACCATTGCACCTTTCTACATACCCAGGATCACCCCCTACCTTTTGTATACCCATAGCGCTCTGTGTTTTATTATGGCCGCATTTCTCTTCCTCTTTATTCTTATTGTTTTTTTTCCTGTTTCCATATATCTATTGCTTTCGTTTATCCACATACCAAGGTATTTATATTCTTTCATGTCAGGTAGTCCCTGCCCCTGTATTGACACTGTTCACAGTTTTCACTGAGTGCCATAACACCAGATCTTTTAATGCTAAATTTAAGACCTAAATTATCGCCTTCCTGTCTACAGACATTAGCCAAATATTGCATATCACTTTGCTTGTTAGCTAGCAACAGAATTTCGTCCGCACAAGACAAACCTGGAAGCTGCTGCTGTACTACTGTACCCGCCTGTTTGAGAGATTAAACATGATATTACTTCCCTCTAGCGCCCTTTCCATCCTTGCTTTGCACATGATAAACAGCAGTTGGGATAAAGGGCCCCCCTGCCTCAGTCCTTTGTTGATATCAAATTTCTCCTCGCTCCGCATCCCTTCACATTCAATGTAAACGGTATTGTCTACGGAAATGTGTCTCAAAAGCTCTATACAATCATTGCATAAAACTTCCCCTTCCAGAATATCCCACAAAATGTTGCGGTATACTTTGTCATACGCTCCTGTATGTGTAAAAAGGCCTTATATAATGTCTCCTTTCTATACTTAATATTTCGATGCACTGACTACCGACAAATAAGTTATCAACGAGACGGCTACCTATTGTGAAGCCATTCAGAAGTTCTCCCAAAATAACTTTATATTGTGTGCCCATGCTTGCAGCTGTAATTTAATTGCCTGCATCGCTCACCTGTATATCACAGATGTAATGGTCAACGGTCTATATGAGGGAACTCTTTCTTCCCCTTACCTTTATAAATTAAATTCATTGTACTTTGTCGCCGACTGTTCGGTGTTTGTCTATCTATTAAAGTTTCTGCTACTGTTTCCAGCAGAAGTTCCTTACTTTTTGGTTCTAGTTCAGTATTCAGACTAACGGGAATCTCGTCTAGCCCTGTGGCTGTGTGCTTCGGAATTTTCTCTTCGGCTTTCTTCTAGTTGAAATCTGTCAGCACCAGCTCGTTTTCCGTCTGCTTCTCCATCATGCTCTTTCTTCCTCAAAGAGAACTTCGTCAATGCCTTGGAAAGATTCGGCTGCTATTTTTTGGATGTATTTTAATGCCGCGTTCCCTTCCAATTTGCTTCCATCTTCGTCTTGGATATGTTGTTGTAGTGTGCCATACTTTCTGCCTAATAAGTTTATGTGGTTGTAAAATATTTTACGCTCGGCTTTCTTTTTCTCACGTATTCCTGACAACCAACGTTCACTTTCACCTTTTATTTTTGCTTGAACCAGTATTTCAACCATAGATTTTTTCTCTCGGTATATTTCCCATTTTTTGGCTAGCATTACCTAGCGATGCGGCGGAGGCGAGCGCCATGTAGAGGTGTTCCAAGGAGCAGGGCGCGCCGCTTTATGACCTTTGAGATTTGCGCGAGCCGGCGCGTGCAAATCCCGGAGGCCATGACTTCTGTAGGAATGGTAGAAACACTGCAATAGGAGTTTGTGTTATTTTTTAGTTTCTGCATAGTGTAATTATGCTTTCTCGCATATTCAAATTACAATCCGACGCTATCATACGAGTAGGTTGTGTGTAAGTCGTACTGTACGATGTTTCTGACATATTTTACGTTGAAAAATTCAATTATTTCAGTAACTCCCTTGCGCTACACGGAGGGTCTGCGTGGTTGGGTATGCCTGGTTCGGAAATCATTTTGCCGCATTGAAGTCCGACGCTAGACACCGACGCCGGTTTTCCTGCGACACGGGTCCCTTAACGCTGTCGCGTTAAAAGCGCGAAACACTGTCAGATAGAGCATGTGAACAAGTACGACGAAAATACATGCAGTGTGGTTTACCACATCCCGCCAACAGGTGAAGTGTACATGGGGCGTAATAGACACTGTACAAACGGCAGATTAGGGGCGCACAAAAACAGGTGCCAGCTACTTACAGCGCTCAACAAATTGGCGGTGCACTCAGTGCAAACGGTGCACTGTCAGATAAGGCAAAACTGGCCGGAGAAGCAAAAACCAATGCGGGAAAGCAGATTTGCGAAGCCCTAGCGATCACAGAAGGAAAATGCAATCGTCTAAGCAGTCCTTCTATCAGGCCTACCGATGCCGAGATGCAGTTCGCAGGATTTAATGGGTGCCGGTAAAGTCTTTTGTTTTGGCCTTCCGCGTCGTCAAATGCAACAATCTTGACACACCTTACACCATATCACCATGTATAAATACTGATCACTAAAGGGTTCAAGCAAGGAGACACAATCTCTCGAGTGCTATTCACTCTTCTTTAGAAGTATTCAAGCTATTAGACTAGGAAGTTTAGGAGGGAGGAACAACGGCAAATATACCTGCAACTTATGGTATGCAGATGACACTGTCTTGTACAGCAACGCTATGAATAAATTGCATCAAATTGTTGAGGGCCTTAGTCAAAAAAAGGTAAGTTTAGGTTTCAATAATAATATGCCGACGAAAAAGGTAGTATTCAATAGCCTGGTAAGAGAACAAGATTTCATTATCGGCAGCCATTCTCTAGGATCTGCGCTAGAGTACGTCTATCTAGGCCAGTTATTCACAGGATATCCTGATCATGAGAAGAAAATTTGCAGAGGGATAAGAATGGGCTAGAGCGCATACTGCTGCCATCACCTACTCGTGACTGGCAGCTTACCGCTATCCTTGAAATGAAAAAAAAAAATACAATCTTGTCATTTTACCAGCACTAACATGTGGAGCGAGAATTGATCAATGATTACGACATTCCCTAGTGCGAAATTGGAGCGCAGCTATATAAATGTTTTCCTTTCGCGATATATTGAGGCATCGCAGCGATCACTGCACCGACTGGCAGAGCCACGACGTGGGCGCTATATACGTATATACCGGCCACGCAGTTGCTGCTTCCCGCCAACTGTGGTTTCATCATCATCATCAGCCTGGCTACGCCCGCGGCAGGGCGAAGGCCTCTCCGACACTTCTCCAACTACCTTCGGTCACGTGCTAATTGTGGCCATGTTGTCCCTGAAAACTTCTTAATCTCACCCGCCCACCTAACTTTCTGCCGCTTCCTGCTACGCTTGGAATCCAGTCCGTCACCCATAACGAGCATCGGTTGCCTTCCCTCCTCATTACATGCCCTGCCCATGTCCATTTCTTTTTTTTTATTTCGACTAAGGTGTCATTAACTCGCGTTTGTTCCCTCACCCAATCTGCTCTTTCTTATCCCTTCACGTTGCACCCATAATTTCATTTCATTTCATTTTATTATACTGTAAGCCTCATCTGGGCAATAACAGGGGTGGACAGGAGCATACATACTAAAGAAAAGCACTCCTTATACAAACAACTATAAACATATAACAATGATTGACAAGGGATAACCAAAGCTCTTTACTCTGACAGACAGAAAACAATGCATAAAATACACTATACATCTTTAAACACTAAGTCATTTTGTTTTTTGACGAAAGAAGGCACACATTCAGATGAAACAGTCGAATTGGGCAGCATGTTCCACTCATTGATCGCCCGCGGAAGAAAACTGTACCTAAAGCAATCGTTGTGGTGTCGCGGAGGATGAATGTACATGTTATTCTGGTGTCTTGATGTTTCCCCAGTTTTTATTTCTATGTACTTTGATCTGTCAATCTTTACTTGATCTTCAATTATTAGAAAGAGTAATTTAAGCCTTTCATACTCTGTCTTTTGTTCTAGTGGTTGAAGGTGAGCTAGTTTACAAACTTGAGTTGGCGAGTGCAAACGCTGGTATTTGTTAAATATGAAGCGTGAAGCCAGTCTTTGTATTATATCTAGCTTACTGCAATTACTTTTTGTATACAGATCCCACACCACTTTTGCGTACTCCATGATTGGCCGTACGAGTGCCTTGTAAGCCAAACATGTGATTTCTGGGCTGGCATTGTGCAGATTTCTCCGCAGTCTCCACAGCGCTTTGTTGACCTTAGCACAAACGGAGTCGATATGTAAATTCCATCGCAGATCTAAAGTTATCCATAAACCCAAGTATTTGTGTTGGTCGACTCTGGCAAAATCGTGATCACCTATGGAGTACGGCCATTCTAGGATGCTTTTTTTCCCTGGAAACGCTCATTGCAACGGATTTTACCGCGTTTAGATGCATCTGCCAAGTAATGCACCAGTTATTTATCTTGTGGAGGTTTAGATTTTGTTCTGATTGATCAGACGGAGATTTAACTGGAATTTTAATTACGCAATCATCTGCAAAAAAAAAACCTTATGGGGACCGTAATATCTTTGGGTAAATCGTTGATAAAAATCAAAAACAGCAGTGGGCCCCAAGGCACTACCTTTGTGAACTCCAGAAATAACGTTAGTGAATCTAGATTTCTTAGTGTTGACTTGAACGTACTGCTTGCTATTGGAGAAATAGGAGAAAAACCATTGCGTTATGTTTGGGTTCTTAAAAATAGCATTTATTTTTAACAACAATTTAGCATGGGACACCTTGTCGAACGCTTTCGCGAAATCCAAAAATATGATGTCAACCTGACCCCGGGAGTTTATTTCAGAGGCGAGATCGTGAACAAGTTCAACGAGCTGAGTAGTCGTGGATAAGCCTTTTCGAAATCCATGTTGCTGATGGTATATTATATTGTGATCATCTAGATATGCCAAAAGATGTTTGGAAACAATATGCTCGAGAAGCTTGGAACAAGTATTAGTAAGTGAAATGGGACAGAAATTTTTGCAGTCGTTAGTACTACCACCTTTGTGTATCGGCATAATCTTAGCGTCCTTCCAAGAATCGGGAAAGCAACCGCTAGTTATTGAGGACTGGAAAATAATTGTTAAATACTACGAAACCCAAACTGCGTACCTATATAGGAATTCATTTGGTATTCCATTAGGTCCTGCGTTTCCTTTTTATCGATTTTAAGGAGCAGGTTCAATACCCCTTCTTCACTAATCACTATTTCCTCTATCACAGGCGTAATTCTTCTTTCTATAGCTCGTTGCGTCGTCCTCAATTTAAGTAGAACCCTTTTAGTAAGCCTCCAGGTTTCTACCCCGTAGATGAGTACTAGTAAGACACAGCTGTTATACGATTTCCTTTGGTTATGAAACTGTAGTTTATGCAACCGTAATCTACCGTGAAACGCTTGCGGCGAACGCAATGCGCGAAGGCGAGTTTTCTGGCTCTTTCTTGTGTCCCCCGCACGGCCGGTACTTTACAAAAATGACTTTAGACTGTCTATAGAAAGTATATAGACTTTTTATAGACGATCTTGCTTTTCTATAGATTTGGACTTTTGTTGATACAAAGTCTATAGACTGTCTATAGACGAAAATTGATAAATTTTCTATTTCTTTTTGTCTATTCGCAGTCTATAGACGGTCCATAGAAAAAAGTTGATATGGCGTTTCTTTGTTTTTTGTCTACTTCCCCTCTGTAGACTACCATACACAAAAGTCGATACAGGCTCTATTGATCTTTCTCTATTATTTATCCATAGACTTTCTATAAACGAAAGTCGATGAGATTTCTATTTCTTTTTGTCTATACGCAGTCTATAGATGGTCTATAGAAAAAAGTCGATAAGGTGATTGTTTCTTTTTCTCTACTTCTCGTCTGTAGAATACCTATAGACAAAAGTCGATACAGGCTCTATCTTTTTCTCTATTACTTATATATAGACTTTCTGTAGGCGAAAGCCGATAAGATTTCTATTTCTTTTTTGTCTATTCACAGTCTATAGACGGTCCATAGAAAACAGTCGATACAGTCTATTGATTCTTGTTCATTCTTCGTCTTTAGAATGTCTATAGACGAGAGTAGATAAGATTGTATATTTCTTGTCTATTCCCACTCTACCTAGTTCTTCACAAACACGCACCTGCACACATTCACGTACAATGCACCCCCCATATATATATATATATATGGGGGGCTCATTACCTTCATTAGCTTAGCTTCATTACCTTCATTCATTCATTATTCATTCATACATTCATTAGCTTCATTACCTGTAAGAAACTATGTGACCATATCAATACAATCAGTCCATCTGTCTTGTGTTGAAGTTATAGCCAATGACCCATTCATTTAAGAGTAGGAGAAAGACATTTAAATGTGTATTAAGCAAAATAAATTACAATCTTTGGCATGATACTGTGAATGCTCCAGTCACGTATTCTGAGCATATCCCTCTGCACGGGCATACCTAACTACCACCAAAAAAATGTACAGACAGTCCAACGGGGTAACGTTTCAGCAATAAATATAGAGATCATTTGGGATAAGTACATTAATGCATCATATATGAACTTGTCATAAAAGGGAACATACTGTTGCTGACACGAGCAGCAGTTGTGACTGTGATTGTTCACCATACCATAAAATAAAACATTGTATAATGGTACTGATTTGTATTGACAAGCAGCCATTAGTCATAGTTAAACCGCATGAAGTATTGACTTAGATGGTTTGAGCAAATATATTCAGCTGCTTAATGAACATACAAAGAATACGCACTTGTTATTTTTGTCTCATATCGCTGCATCTACTTATTTGCAGCATACAGCTGCATCACCTTTGGGTCTAATGACACAAAGGTCAAGGCCAGCCTGGCGACCATGCTTGTCAAGGGGAAGTAGTGTAATTATTTTGGCTCTTTCCACAATAGCATAAGACAAGTATTTTAAGAAATTCATCTATCATATTGTGCAATAAAAACAGTTAATTATATTCCGGTTCATTTGTTTTCTTTTGTGCACTGCATGATTCAGCATTCAATTCTTTCCGTTTAAGCAACATATATGAAAGTGCAGCTCGTTCAGGAGCATTGTTAATCTACTAACGTTAATACATAAGTGCAGATTAAAAGCTAGAGGTGCACATGCGTAACACTCAAAATTTTATTGCTACCATATGTAAGCAAAAATGTAAACTAACTTGTAGATAACAGATAGCTATGGACGTATGGCCTTATACACTCTTCGTAGACTTGTCTATAATATGTCTGTGTCTATAGAGTAATGAAAATTCATGTTTGTTGACAAATGTCTGCAGAATATCATAGAAAAATGTGTATAGGATTATATAGCTCTGCTTTTGTAGACTGAAGTCTATAGATGTCTATAGACTATAGTCTATAGATGTCTATAGACTATCTAAAGACATTTGATAGCCTTAGTCTACAAAAGTAGAACTGTATATAGCCCTATATACTTTTGTCTATAAATATTCTGCAGACATTTGTATCAAACATAAATTTTCATTAATCTACAGACAGTGCATAGACAGTCTATAGACTCAGACTTTCTATAGACTAGTCTATAAGAAGTGTATGGCCATAATTCTATAGACTGTCTATAGACTAGTCTAAAGAGATGTCTATAGACAGTCTATAGACTGTCTATGGACTTTCTAAAAATATTTTTGTAAGGGGTGCCGCCGCCACCGCTGTGATGATGATTATTATTATTTAGCGGCATCCCCTTTGAAACAGTGCGGAAACAAATCGTCACCTAGCCTGCTTGAGGTATGCTATCAATGCTTTTCCTTCTAGCGTTATCGTATGCATCTCGTTAATCTTCTCTATGGGCCTTGTATCGCTGCCTATGCCTGTAATTGATCCAGTCGTATCATATTCCTTGCTTTTTCAAGCGAAGCGTGTATACGCTAGCCTGCACCGGCGATGTAACGCCAAAAAGACGGGCTACCATCAGAGCTGCACGCTTGCATGGATTGCTATAAAAAGAAGCAAGCAAGAGACCCGTTGAACGGAGAATGCTGCTGCGCCGCCGCGCTACTGATGTCATTCTCTCCGCCAATAGGAGTCGCGTGTTTAGGTAACGTGAGAAGAACGAGTGTTTCTCGCGTCAGAACACTACTGGAGCTGTGATGGGTCGGCCGTGCATCGTGCGTTCGACCAAAGAATAGGTGAAGATTGATAAACGCTCGAGAAAAACTCGCTCGAGAAAGGGCTCGTCGTCGACGTGTCGACCTCGCCGTGAGGGAGCGCGAAGCGGACGCGTTACAAGGAAGAGCCGCGTATCCCGAGCTTCGCTTGCACCCATCTTCGCAGTAGTAAAAGGGCGGTAAATTTTTTTCCACCAATATTCCTAAATTCTCTGGCCTATCTCGACTGCTGACCGGTTAACACATCCCACTTCTTTAAATCCAAGCGCTTCTAGAAGTTGCACGTTACGTACTGGTCTCGCTTCCCTTCCCATTCCATTAGGATTTGCTGAGCGGTCTCCGCGGATGCGCGGATATGAACGCCATCTGACGATAGTTCGTCCTAATGCGTCCACTGCGCCTTCCTTCTCGCGCTCTTTACTCTCGCCGTCTTTCATCCGACGCTGCGCTCTTCGTTTGCTCTTTCATCCTTGGCTGTGCTCGTTTGCTCAGTTACGCCGAGGCATGACGAGGCACGCCGACGCTCAATGCAGGAACGGGGCCTAAGAGCGGCGTTCTAAAACCTGGAGGTTAATAAAGAAGCTTGAGAAGAAGTTTAGAATCACGCAACGAACGATAAAACAAAAATGGGCCGTCCTTCCACTACTGTGAAGAGGGATGCAAGCGAAGCTCTGGATTCGTGGCTATTTATTGTTGTAACGCCTCGGCTTCGCGCTCCCTCACGGCGACGTCGGCACATCGACGACGAGACCTTTCTCGAGCAAGTTCCCGGCAGCGTTCATCAAACTGAGCCTGTTCTTCGGCCACTAGCATAACGCGCGGCCAACCCATCGCAGCGCCGATACTGTTCTGACGCGAGAAACACTCGTTCCTCCTACTGTACCTAGACGCACTACTATTGGCGGAGAGAATGACGTCAGTAGCGTGGTGGCGCAGCTTGATTCTCCGTTCAACGGGCCTATTCCTTTTTTTTTATGCATAGCAATCCCTGCTCGTGTGTAGATCTGAGAGCAGCTGGTCGTTTTAGTGTTACATAGCCGCCGCCGGCTAGCGGATACAAGCTTTGCTTGAAAATGATTTACATAACGGTAAGGTGCAGGAAAGCAGCGGTGTGGATTAGAGAGCAAGAAGAGGTAGGCGACATTATAGTTAGCATAAAAAAGAAACATGGAGCTGGGTACGCTTTGAATGCACAGGGCACAGGGCATAGACCGTCGGTCTATTAGAGTTATAGAATATGTGCCAAGGGAACGGAAGTGCAGTCGAGGACGGCAGAGAATTAGGTGGTGGGATGAAATGAGGAAATTTGCATGCATAAATTAGAATCAGCTGACGCAATACAAAGCTCATTAGAGATTGCTGGGAGGGTGCACATGTTTGTCCCGCAGCCGACATAAATGACGCTCGCATGTGACAGGCTAAGAGTCAGCAGGAACAGAGCCAGACAAGGTATAATGACGTCATTAGACATCTTTCTCTCGGATTCCGAATTAAAAGAAAAGTTAGTCAGTTTCTTATGAAGGCTAGGAAATTGCAACGGTTATACGCAGTTAAACGAAGTTGGTCGAGCGATAGCTCGGTTTTACTTGTTTTGGGAAAGGACGAGATCATTGATTTGCAGCGATTTACCTTTCTGTAGTATCAACTGCCGCATCTACAATTGCACCACATGACAACACACAGATGTTGCACGGCGCCATCGGCGCTCTCGGCGCGAACGGGCAGTGAACTTGGGTGCGACCAGGGACTCCAGTTTGACCTTGGCTGAGCTTGAAGGTCAGATTTACGGAAACAGGCGTTTTCTGGCTTTGTACTTGGAGCAGGAGAGCTATCACTCTAAAACTGGGTCGGAGTCGCAAATGTTTGGAGTGAATTATTTAGAGCACTTGGACATTTGTCATATTCTGGTATGACAAGAGGGCTTATAGCTTATTCTGATGCGGAAAAATAAAGACATGCCGGAAATGTCATATGCGTAATGCCCTAACTGACTGCTCTAACGCCCACCTAATGTAGTGATGAGATAGTGATACCGTGATAACAAACGCTAAGACAAACAAACACAAAGCACAGTGAATGAATTCTGCCGCTGGTACAATGACTTGCGTGAACCTACCGCTCCGCACAGCTCCTTTGGGTGCTCTGTAGATAATCATTCTAAAAAAAACTAATTTCTAAGAAATTGGGAAGAAATAAATGTCCTTGAGTACATCTCATCCACGTGCAATGAACAAGCAGGAAAAGACGCATATGTTTGATGTTTCACACTTGCGCAAGGATGCGTGGTCTCACCCCGACACTGAAATGTGCGTCCACGCGGAGCAGTTGTCAGCCCGCCAGGCTGACGCGCCCTGTAGCTGCACCGCCTCGTGATGCACGGACAAATCGTCCAACCGAGGGCAGCACGAAGCTACAAAGTACCCGTTATAGTTGTCCAGAAACAAAGCTCAGCAGTTCACGAAAAGTTTGTCCTGATCCAGGTTTGTCAAACTAAACACCAACTCTTTTAAGCAGTGGGCGCTCTACCGCCTGGGTTAAGCGGTGCACAGCGATAGGGAATTAATCTTCAGCATGAAACTGGCCGTGGCTAAACACACTTGCCACATAATCCCCATGATGAAACCTCGCATCTATATTTCAGAAACGTACAATGCGTTAGCTGGTCCGCCCGCGTATGTTGCCTAAATTGGCAGCTTCAAGGATGTTCATGAGAAATAGATCCTTGCTTGTACATAATTTACTCCTATTCCGTTACACCAACGTTTCTCGTTCCCCAGTGCAGAGTACCAGGCTTGATAAATAAATACATTTCTACTACTACTACTACTACTACTACTACTACTACTACTACTACTACTACTACTACTACTACTACTGCTGCTGCTGCTGCTGTACTACTACTGCCACTACTAATTTGTATGTTCTTATATGGGCACTCGATGCATGTTCGTGCCGTCGGCGTCACCGAGCTTCAGGGTATCGACGACGCACTTGGGCTGCAAAAAAATTTGCAGACGATTACGATATTTCATAATGCTAAATTTGAGCCCAGTTCTATACCTGTTTTAACTTCGCGATATATTGGCTGGCGCGGAGAACCTGTCTCGTGCAGCACATTGCAAACAAAGCGAAGTGTGGCGCGACTGCCTCGCTAATCGGAAGATCACGAGAGGCAGCGCGTGGGTGGCATGGGCGCGATACACAGCAACCGCCGCAGACAGACCCCTGCTCATGCAGCGCTTTGTTTCTATACAGACGAGGCGCGGTACTCCGGCGCCAACTCGTAGCCATCGTCGCCTTTTATTCTCACGCTTTCGGCGTACCCTCCTCCTCCGCTTTCCGCCTCGCGCTCTCTTTGCTAATATCGTAATTCATCTCCCGCTGCGCTCCGCACTCGCTCTTTCATCCTTCGCTGTGCTCGTTCGCTCGGTTACGGCGGACGCAGACGCTCGCTGCAAGGACGGGCGCCTAAGAGCTTCGCTCTCAAACGTCGAAGCCAAGTGAACCCACCCTCACGATCTGTTTAATCGGCTCTGCAGCGGAGTCACGGTAGAGTGTACAAGAATATACTCCGTTCATAGCTGCGTGTGCCTTTTACTGCTCGCATGGACATTCTGCGCGCGAGCACAAACACTGGCGACCGGATATGTGCACGCCATGCTGCAAACGCCAATTGTGTTCTTTCGCTCGTGCTGCACCGAGGTGAGTCGCCTTTAACATCGGTGCCAGTGTTCCTTGCCGCGCCAGCTTCACGACACGCCCGCCATCTGCACACGGCACTGTTTCCAGCTGCGCAGCACTGCCTGTCTCGCGTGCCGTGTCGCTTCACACCGCCTCCGCGAGCTGTGAGAACACCGAACGAGCAGTTCGAGCGTAAGGCTACACCTTGCTGTCGCTATCTATGATTTGCCTTTGGACGAAACTGCCGATGTATTACATGCTTTTTGAAGAGAACGTCTTTGGCGACTTCACACGCTTTTGGTGCATGGGTTTCTGGGTATCCGTCTCCACTTTTATTTATTTATTTATTTATTCAAAAGAACCTTACAGGCCCTATGGAAGGGCATAAAGTAAGGGGGGCACATTGAACAGTAAGAGGTATAAAAAGTACAAATTTCTAATAGGAACAGTGCTATAAAAAGATTACCATGTTACACAATATTGAAGGCACTAGGAATACAAATACACAATAAAAGGAATACACTAGGAATACATTTTAATAATGAAACAGCTCTTTCGCGTCCCCAGATCGTCGTAGTGAATCGCAAAAGGTATAATAATGTAGCTGGCTACGAGAAAAGAAACGAGTATTAGTCGCAGAGTAGGCAAAATTAACGGTGCGAGCGTAATTACCGTCAATATAGTGGAAATTTAACCACATTGCGCCAGGGGGTTCGGTCCAGCAACCTTCTTGGTCGTTGCAAAAAAAAAAAAAATATGAGTAAACAGAAAAAAATAACATGAAATAAAAAATGAGAGGATACGGAAGTAAATGTGAGGTCTGACGAAGATACCAAGAAAACAATGCAGATAATGAAAAACGATATACCGCAATTATGCCACAGTGCATGATATTTTATGCCGCAATTTCAGTACATACAAAGACATATGTCGTGTACGTACACCTTCTTTTCTTCCACGTGGACTTTGGTTGACACGTCCTTTTAAAGAAGCTCATGGGCGTGTCGCCTTCTAATGATATCGTCACCTTTCTGCATTCATCTTATCTTCCTTTTCTTTTTTGGATGGTGTTTGTCCCACAGAGAAGCACAAACATGCCACATTTCCCAGATCGTCGTTCACTTACGACACGTTTACCAGACGCAAACCAACGTTGATTTCTTCCATTACGTCGGAGCCATTTCCGGGGAAATGCCAGTGACACCGCGCAAAGCACGTTCTTCAGCGATGGACCGATCATGGAGATAAACCGTCCACCTCGGCCGAAGAAGCACGCCATTTGCCGATCTAATTACGCTGCCCATCCTCCCCCATACCCTCTTCTGTCTGTCCCGCTCTCTTGTACCTGCATTTTCTTTTGGTTGTTTCGTCGTTCCCGAAAGCTTCTGTCAACACTAACTGGCTGTCGCCTCGGGACTGTCATGCTATTTGTTCTATACTTTCCTTTTCGAAGCAGTGTTTATTCGGACATACTTGTTCTGAGCTCACGGGCCTTCTGCCTCCCTTCTCCCGTTGTTTAATTCTCCAGAAAAAAAAAGAATAAAAGCTTAGTCAGGTCAATCTTTCTTTTGGCCAGCAATCAACATGGCTTCAGGCCATTCATTCTTTGTGGAATTGCCGGATACCTCATAAACAGGTGTACGTTAACATAAGCTCGAGCGAAAATTACGCGAACGATAGCGACTTGACTGTTCGTGATACTCGAGCATCTTCAAAACGCCGTACAGGCCACCTGAGCACGCCATGTCAATGCAAGCAGACAACGGGAAAGTTAGGAGACGCCTATTGAGTGCAATTAGACGAAATAATGGTCAGATATGCACTTACTTGCGCTCGGGCTCGCTCGCTCGCAGTCACAAATCTGGAAAGAAAGTGACTGATTGTTCCGACCTATGACACCTAAGAAAATAACTGTGGGCGAAGATGAGACAAAATGAAAAGCAAATGAACGTGAGCGCTGCTATAATTCATTGATGTTTTTATGCCATCCATACAATGTACATTTCATCATCATAATCATAATCATAATCATCATCATCATCATTACGCAACTTCAGGGCAAAGGCCTCTCCCATACTTCTGCAACTACCCCTGTCATGTACTAATTGTGGCCATGTCGTCCCTGCAAGCTTCTTAAGCTCATCCGCCCACCTAACTTTCTGCCGCCCTCTGCTACGCTTCCCTTCCCTTGAAATCCAGTCGGTAGCCCTTATTAACCATCGGTTAGCTTCCCTCCTCATTACATGTCCTGCCCATACCCATTTCTTTTTCTTGATTTGAACTAAGATGTCATTAACTCGCGTTTGTTCCCTCACCTCTCCCCCCCCCCCCCCCAATCTGCTCTTTTCTTCTACCGTAACGTTACACCTATCATTCTTTCCATAGCTCGTCGCGTCGTCCTCAATTTAAGTAGAACCCTTTTCGTAAGCCTCCAGGTTTCTGCCCCGTACGTGAGTACTGGTAAGACAAAGCTGTTATATACTTTTCTCTTGAGGGATAATGGTAACCTACTGTTCATGATCTGAGAATGCCTGCCAAACGCACCCCAGCCCATTCTTATTCTTCTGATAATTTCACTCTTATGATCCGGATCCGCAGTCACTACCTGTCCTAAAAAGATGTATTCCCTTACCACTTCCAGTGCCTCGCTACCTATCGTAAACTGCTGTTCTCTTCCGAGGCTTTTAAACATTAGTTTTCTGCAGATTCATTTTTAGACCCACCCTTTGGCTTTGCCTCTCCAGGTCAGTGAGCATGCATTGCAGTTGGTCCCCTGAGTTACTAAGCAAGGCAATATCATCAGCGAATCGCACGTTATTAAGGTATTCTCCATTAACTCTTATCGCCAATTTTTCCAATACAGGTCTCTGAATTCCTCCTCCTGTAAACACGCTGTGAATAGCATTGGAACCTATATCATACCATGTACCTTTATCTACTGCGCCGGAAGTGCAAGGCTCGTGGCTGCAGCGGCAGTGCCAATTGCAGTAAACGTAAGCTGAGTAAGTAAACGCGCGTAGTTTGGCATGTACAGTGTTTTACGCAACTTTTGCCAAACATTAAAGATATGCAAATGCCACGTAGCTGGTGAGAACAATGCCTATGTTGTTTGCCATCGCTTGGAGATACTCAACTTATGTTTTTCATTCCGCCTAGCCATACAATTAGTCTTAATTATTTATTAACTTCTCAAATGTTATAAGCAGATGATAATTGTAAATTAGGATATTGCAGAGGAACATGAAACACTCCCGGTACAGCTTTCTGTTGCTCAATACGTGTTACGTAAAAGTGCTTTTCCGAGTGTGGGAGAAGCCCGCGAATACACACAAAATTGCCGCGCGCGTGGCCATTCGAATCTACTTACAACATTTGAGAAGTTAATAAATAATTAAGACTAATTATATAACTAGGCGGAATGAAAAACATCATTTCAGTATCTCCAAGTGACGGCAAAGAACATAATCTTTGTTGTGTCCAGCTACGTGGCGTTTGTATATATCTATAGTTTTGCTAAAGTTACATGGGATACCCTGTATAGACACATGAACAGAGAAAGTCCGATGACCGCGGGCAGCAGCGGTGAGAAGTTAGAACTGCAGAGTCTTGCCGGCGTTGCTTGCATCGTGTTGGCCTCCTGTTCTCATAATGTGGCATGCTCACGGCGGGCACAATGTGTGTGTCTGCTTCGCGCTTCGGAACTTAAGCCTTTTGCCGACGTTATCGCTCAGCCTGGAGCTCCCGTTCTCGCAGCGCCACCGTGTCTGGCCGCCTCCGGCGTTGAGCTGCGCCGCACACGCAGCAGTTTCTGCATCTGACCGAGTGGTCCTTGCGCGTATGCAGGCCTGCCTTCCCGCGTTGCGATTAGCGTTTCGTTGAAGCTTCTCGGCCGGCCTGCTGACAACACGTGGGGGCACGCTTGCGCCATGTGTGGGTCGCGGTGCTCTGTTCCGGAAACCTCGCACTGGCCCGTGCTCTTTTAGCCACCGTACCTTGGTTAATACGTGTTGGAAGACGATAGCATAAGCCGACAGGGTCTCTATGTATGGTCTGCACAGTCTGCGTAGGCTGCTTTATAATTTGTTCCAACAAGAAAGCTCTCTAACTTGGAGCTTTATGATCCAACTTCTTCTATGCACCAGTCCCTGCGATTGAAATACCAACATGCGTAAACATCTGTCGCCGCCTTGCGTTCAAATTGTGAGGCAAAAGGTCATCGCACAGGTACTGTGAGTGGATTGCTCATAAAGCACGCGCCAAGCGTCTCAGCGCGCTGGCTTGCACGCGGGTTAGAGATGTTCTATTTCGTTTACTGAGGCATGCCCCATGACCCAATGGTTACAGGATTGAGCTGTTGTTCTTAGGTTCCTCTGTTCAAATCCTGTCGTTGAACAATTTCATTTGTTTATTTATTAAATACAAAGTCTTTCTTAGCGACTGACCACCACTTTTTCGTATCGGGCATGTTTGAAGCCTCTTTCGTGGGCAGATCTCGGAGATAGTGCAGCCAGCCGCGGCAGTAAAATTCCATTTGCAACTGCAGGTTCTAGCTCTGATATTGTTTCGTCCTTTTAATTGTTTTTTTTTTGTTTCGCCCTTTTAAGTCTTCGAATGTTTAAGATGAAAAGGCACGCGCTGTCAGCGTTGTGCTTCATGACATTTGTTTGTAAGCTGCAATTCTGAAAATTCTGAGGAATAACTTTGTTAATCATTTAAGACATGGTATGAGCAACATTAGTGACAAAATAATGTACCAATATAACCCGCAAATGCAGCATGTCATGCATCATGCCGTGGCATACAGCATATGCATAGTTAAACATGTGTGGAGCCTCACGTCAATGCCAATCACGACGACGACGCGCGATAATTCGCTTGGAGTGTCCATATAATTGTTGTCGTAATAAAACATCTGCTGATAGGCAAAGTAATCCGTATCAGGCCTACAGCCTGTAATTGTCTCAATTTAGTTCACTAAGGCGTAGGGAGTTTCTGGGTTCTCCTTTCTTCTTTTTATGGTGGACCGAGGTGGGCGAGAGAGTGTGGGTAGGATCGCGTTACCTATGGCGCATTGTGTGTCTGTATTTCGCGGCAATTTGCAGTTGGTCCGATATATTCACCGTTCAGCGGCATATTGTACCGTCAGTCGAGCGTTTATCGATGGAGCGAAGAGTCACTGGCTTCATGCCAGCCCCCAAACATGATATTGTTTTAAAGGCGGCCCGCAGCAGGGGGTGAAGAATTGTTCGACAATGGACGAGGCCCTTCACTATGAACAAATGTTCTCATTTGATAATCAAGGGCGGCCCGCACTTGGCTATTATGCTAGAACGATGTAGTTGGGGAAAAGAAAAACAAAGGATGCATGAGTTCGACCTCGTTCTCGCTTAAATTTTTCTGGTGACCATTTAGTGATAAAAGAAGCACTCGAGATCAGGAAAGTTCGTTGATGACTTGCACCTGCCCAAATATTGAGATGCTCGTTAATTAGACTCTGATGTAGGATGCTGGAGATGAACAAAGTTTGGGGAAAGGTGGGTCAGAGCCTAACAAGATTAAGGGATTAGTCGAGAGGCTTGGAGGATGAAGCGGATATATATATATATATATATATATATATATATATATATATATATATGTGTGTGTGTGTGTGTGTGTGTGTGTGTGTGTGTGTGTGTGTGTGTGTGTGTGTGTGTGTGTGTGTGTAATGGTATATACTGCTTGTAGCAGTATATACCGTTATCTGGTTAAGCAGATGCTTATGGGACGTTGGGCTGCGATAACTCCTTTGCCAAACTTGTCTGATAAGAGTAAACGTGAACGTGGAAGTATTAAAGCGCGTGTATTTGCTTCTTGTTGGAATGATGTTACTCTGGTTTGCAGTTTATCGCTAAAGTCATTGTGAACATTCTTCACCTTACGGCATCATTTTTTTTTTCGTTTTCGCATCCTTCATACAAGTCGTTTTGTGAGTGTGCGTTTAAATATAAGGTACTGAAAGAGAGAAACGTGCGTGGCATCATATTCATCAATGCAAGCATTCTTTAAGTTGATGGGCCTTTACTAATGAAGTATTAACCTTCGGAACAGATTTAAACGGTCATGCCATTGGTAAAGATGCGCGGAAGCCTAAAAAGTTTAACAAAGACAGATTGTTCCGTGTGGCACATACGAGGAAGCCTTACCTCTGGGGTTTTGTTTATATACATGTGAAATATAATATTGTTTTAATCGGCAACCACAGCACCAAAGTTGATTAGATTTGTTGCATTTAAAAGAGAAAGTTAAAATCAGGTGACTGTCGGGAGCGAACTCTTAGTTTAAGCGCTCAATTTTGCAATAGAAATGATCGAAAATACAAAATTTCCAGAAAACGAGGCTATCAAAATGCAAAGAAGGGGTAAGGCGTGCAGACACGGACACAAGAGAAGGGAAGTGGACAACACCAACGCCGTGTTATGAATCCTTACTAACAAGCTCAGCTTTCTGTCGTTCTGAGACTATCAAGATTACAGCTCTTAAGTAAGTAGCGTAAATAGATTTCAGAAATACGTAAATGCATCTAAGAGTACATGTAAAGCGAACAAAACTGATTTATCTACAATGGCTCTCAAATACACCACTAATATGAGAGTAGAACTTTTGCAATACGCTTGTAAACAATGCAACAAATTCACATAATATATACTATAATATACCAAATTTGTCTGCTGCGGATGGTCTAATGAATGCAGTTTACAGAACTACAATATCTGTTCTTGGTGCGGAGCTACAAATATGTAAACTTCTGGCTGGTATTTTTTTTTTCAAGCTTACGAAATTCATTTGAGAAAGGTAAGGCCCTAAATCAATAATGCGCTGCCAAAAGTCAATAGAAGTTAACTTTATTTCTCAAATGCAAGAAATTTACTTAAACTGTGCCGAGTGGTTATCTCAGAAAAGGGTTTCTGCTTTTTACATGTATATGAATGGGTGGCATTGAAGTTGGGACAAGCTAACGCTTCCTCTTAACACTAACGCCTACATCATTGTACACGGAAGCCTGAGTGGGCACAAAGCACGAAAGCGCATCGCAGGTTGGTTATGAAATTTCTTGTTGCTTGTTTTTGATTGTATTGGGTTCTTTTCAATCGGGTTTTCCCTTAGTCTTTTTTTTTTCTTTTTTGCTGTATGCATCCTTATTTGCCCGATGTTTGCTCAGCAACTGTCGCAAATTAGCTCAACTAAATGCTAGTGTATTGTAGTAACGTCATGTGCCCACCACTGTTGTCCCAGTCCGTCTCACTGGTTGCAAAGCACCCGTAAATAAACGCTGTAGTCAGCTAGCATTAGCCATGTTAGCGCCAGAGTGCTCTCTGTTGACCGCCGGTGAAAAAGGTTTCCTCTCATTTCTTGAGCTCCAATAAAAACGCACCCTACAAGCCATTAATAATGTTTCCAACAGCATTTATGCAACACAATTTTCTGAAGAATTCCCAACTCAAGATGATGTTTTGATTAGGAAGTATTGGAAAGGACGTAAGAAAATCATGTTCCCAACCGTATTCATTTTTTGGAAGCAGTCAAAACACTCGAAATGAGGGACACTGCAAGAAACCAGCAGCGAGTATTCTTGTAGTAAGTAGCACGGTAACTGTCGAGTTTGCTTTTATTTTTGTTTTTCTTTACGACAATAATTAGGGGATTTTGGCACCAAGAGGTGGTGTCCGCTTTTTCTTCCCACACGAGGAACAGGAAAATATATATCACCTCGCACAATATCTCACAAGTATATTAAGCACATTTTAAAATGATAGTTGCAATAAATCCTTAAGGCAGCGTATCTGTATACGCTACAGATACGCAGAATGTCAAAATAGGTAAAAACTGCACTGTACCGCCGTTTCGCAATGTAAGTGCACGCAGTGCCCTTCATATACAGCCGGGGAAATATTTAGCTAGCGCAAGAACGCCGACTTTACTAAATGTCAGCGACGCGGAGAATCAGCAAAAGAGTCGGTGTTGAACGCGTGCTAGGTAGCAGAGATCAGTGCTGGGCCGGATTCATTTTAGCGCAGCGCTAGATATTGGCGGATCGCGTGCGTCGTCGAGGGCACGTGTAGCGCAAGAGAGAAGAGAGAGAAGGAGATTCTTGAGTATGGGAAGGAAAGGTTGGGGTAAAGTGCAGCGCAGTAACTGTCTCTCAGCAGAGGACACCTCAACCGCGCTGCACAGGGGGTAGGGAATGAAAGTAGGGGGAGAGAAGGAGCACCAGAAACAGCAGCACGCCGCGGAAATGTGATGGAGCTAAAGGCGGTCGGCGAGGCCGACAGCCTCGGCGAATGTCAGGAGCGCACGTAGAAGTGTCCTGTGGCGTGAAGGGCAGCCCGAGGGGTGCAGGAGTTCAGTCACGACGTAGCGCAAGACGCGCAACGCGGACAGCGTCAAAGCGGTCAAGCAAATCAGGCGCTCGCGCTGCTGAGTAGAATATGAACGTCGAAAGCAATTGTGGGAATCTACGTGAAGCGAAGGTTTACTGACGTGGTTAGTAAAATGTTGAAGAACTAACGGTAATGCGTTCAATGTTGTTTACTTGCACCCTATGCAACGAGTAGTGCGATGCAGCGCTTGTGTGTGACCGCCACTAAGGGTCCCAACTTTACCCTCATGCACCTTTTATGTTCGTGCACTACATCACCCGCAAGCTATGCCGACATGCAAACACGAAATCAGGTCGACGCACACAGTTACGCGCCTGCGCAGCGATGTCGCAAGTAATGCATGACGCTTGTCGAGGGAAGAATGGTTGTGACAGATGGGGATGCATAGAAAAGAACGACACGTTTCAAGCAACATTTGAGCATACTATAGGTCACAATAGCGCACACACATTTTGGAGGATAGGCCAAGAACGGGTGCACATCCAACGGTGAATTTCATGAAAATGAAATACATCTATGAAGCCATTCAATACGCTGATGTATTCTATTAAGAGGTTGCGTGCTTTAGAAGTATCAATGAGACGACATTACACGAGCAGGCTTTATGTACTAACTTAGTTTCTTGTTACGCTGAACAGAAGTACACTTAATGGCAAAACATCGTCGTTCAGCATGCAACGGTAATGTGTGCCCGTTCGCTGGTACTTTCATCCGGCGCACATATTACTTTCGTGTCTTCATCCTCATCGGCCTATTTTTATCTTCACTACAGGAAGGCCTCTTCGAGCTATCTCCAATTGCCTCTGTCTTGCGCTAGCGGATTCCAACTTCCACCTGCAAATTTTTTAAATTTCATCACCTCTGCTAATTTTCTGCCGTCGTCAACTGCGCTTTCCACCTCTTTACTGGGCAGTCTGGGTAGTCCGACTGGCCGACGACGCCGTCAAGACTCAAGGTCTGACCGCCGCCAGTGGTAGGGCTGGGCTCCCGGCCCCTCGCCTCCTTTGACCCCAGCAACAACTTCGAATACAGTTTCTCTCTCTCTCTCTCTCTCTCTTAGCTCCCATTCGGTAACTCTAATGGTCCGCCTGTTATCTGCTTTATGCATTGCATGGCCTGCCCAGCTCCGTTTTTGCCTCTCAATGTCAGCCAGAATATCGGGCATCCCCGTTTGCTGTCAGATCTACACCGCTCTCTTCCTGTCTCTTAACGTTACGCATAGCATTTTAGAGCGCCGCTCTGAAATGCTAGGCGTAACGAGGCTCCTGTTCCTGGTTTGAGCGTCGCCGTCCCTCGGCGTAACCACATGTACGCGCTCGTGCTACTGCTCGCGCATTCGTCGTCGTCCTCTTTCGCAGCTGGCCCCTGTGCCGCTCATCATGCTTACGTTCCCCTCCCTCTGCTAAGGTACTGACGGAAATGGCCCGCTGCCAGTCGGTGCGGCGATTTCGGTCTCAAATTTCTTGCCTCACTGTATCGTGAAATGAAAACACGTATCGTGCTGAGCTCAAATTTCGCATTAGGTAGTATCGTAATCGTCGGACATTTTTTTTAGTTCCATCGCTGTCTGCGTGGTCCTTAGCTTGTTCTCGACCTTCGTTGTTAACCTCCAAGTTTCTACCCAACATGTCAGCACCGTCAGAACGCCATAAATGTACATTTTTTCAACAACAGTGGTAAGCTCCCAGTCAGGACTTCGTAATGTTTTCCGTTTTATTCAACCCATTTTTTTTCTTCTGTATATTTCCGTCTGAAGATAAAGGTGCTCTATGAGTAATTGAGCTGGGTAAAAGTACTCTTGCACAAACTCTGGCTTACTGGCGATCGTGAATTCTTGTTCCCTTGCCAAACCGTTTCTCGTATATACTCGCAAATATATCCGCCGCGATGCCGACCGACCCAGCAGTCACGCCAAATCAGGGAGGTTAGGCAAAGAAAGCTCCGGTATGAAACACAAGTATTTTTTGCTTCGGGTTTTTCTCATGCAGGTTTGGCCACTGAAATGCCCCCCAAAGAGAGCAGTTGTTTCCCTTACGGGGACCCTTGTCTTGAACGCTTTCCTGGACGATTACTTCACGTCTGCTTCTCCCTGTGTTTTTATTTGAATTCCTGTAACTTATATTTTAGGTGACTCGTACGTTTCTAGCATAAAGCGTATTTTACGAAACACGAGTAGTGCAGTGCGCTTCCAATGAATGGAAAGTGGCACCCACGAAATAACCCTGATGGTTTGTTTGCAATAGGAACCGAAAACTATTTCATGATAAACGAATTGCATGATACATCAGGAAGTTTTTTGCTTACAATGGAGCTTCAGCACAGATTCAAGGCGAAATTTGTAACAGAATGTAAAAAATGCTTCCGGAGAAGTACCGTCTCAGTGAGGGAAGAGTACATTTAGAAAAGCTGAGTTAAAAGAACTTATAACGGGACAGTCTTATTCTGTAAAGGCGCGTTTTTAATTGCACCGCCCGTTCTGTGGAACACGTCGTCCAACACAAAAAATGTATGAACATCTGCGCTTATATGTACGCTTTAATGTAAATCTTGAATAATTTAGAATAATAAAAAGAAATAGAGCATCGCACTAACTAAAAGGCCGGAAAAAATACCAAGTAGTCAGAAATAATGACATGCAAAAAATGAATTAGTTAAACAAGCACTTTCGGCGCACACAAACGACACGTTCTCTACGTCCATAAAAAATCCTGTATGGACACACTACCTGCAAAGCTCGTGACAATCGTCAACGAGGCTAATTTGCCGCAGGAAGAATATTAACCCATTTTTTGTTTCACTTCCTATTTCTTTGTTTTTTTTCTTGTTCGTAGTCTAATTGATGCATCGCGTTCTATGAGTGACAGCACTCGAAGCCATACTGGACTTGACTTGTATATTTTTTTTTTCTTTTGCCGTCTCTACATTATGTATTACATTTATCTGCACATCATATCAAACACCTCGTCTGAAGTAGCGAGCCCTGACATCCTCGGCGTTCATTGAGCTCTTTCACTAGAAGCCATTTGCTCCGCAAGACGCATTACTTGACGCTAAAGAGAAGCTTCAATGAGAAAGGAATACACATAAGTACTTATCAGTTTGTGCAATGTTGAACCGGAGCACTGTTTTAACTACGGTTATTGCACTACTTGGGCGATTCCGTTTAAGAGAGCAGTGCTTCGGAAGTAGACATGCTGCTGTGCGCTGCTTTTTCGGAACTTATACGTACTTGAAGGACAAGCCGAACACGTATCTTGACCGCGAATGTACTTCCCTATCGAGAAGAAAGCATTTCTTAGAGTTGTGTTTGAGCTTAGCCGTCAATATTCACCTCTCTTCGATGTCAGCTGCACTGAACAAAGTCGCTCCGTGTTAAAGCGCCCTCTCCTCATTCTGCGGCAGAGATTCGAGGGTATCCTTGATGAGTCAACCCTTGGGGACCGAAGCATTCCTCGTAGGTACCACTTCACTTTCACATCAGCACGACGTCATTTTGAAACAAAGGTTATGTGGTTGTCGCGTGATCCAAGCTAGTCCTTGGTAGTAGCTGTGCTAGGATCTGCCGTAGTAACGCCACGTTTATGGCACCAGGTGCTGTACTTAAGCGCCTCGGCTCACCTGCACAAAGTCGGAAAGGCCGCTTCGCGGAGGAATATTGCAATACATGCTGCAGTATTTAGCAACGTTGCGTAAAACTGATGTGCTGCTCTATGAAGAAGTTGTGATAAGAGCGCCGAATAGGCCTAGCTACGAATAGCAAGTCATGTCGAAGGGCCATTTTTAGAGCTGACATTCAACTAGAGTGTTGTCGCGGGCTAGGTGGCGAATATCTATACAGCGCGATTGACATGAGACACAAGAAAAGAAACGGCGAAGCGTGAACCTTCAACTAACGTTCAATGTGTGCTGCGCACGGAATATAAATTCACGGAAAGATACGTACGAATGCACGCGCACAAATAAAATAGTGTATTTATATTCCGTGAGCAGCTCGCTGTAAGCTTTTGTTTAAGGTCAGCTGTTGACCCCGCGGGTTTTTTCTGGCCCCGTCATTCGCGCTGTTTCCGCGTCGACCTGATATTCGAGCTCCCCTTTCCATTCCCATGGTTGAAATACACGAGCCAACCAGTTGTTACCCTGCGTTTGGCGAACAATGTCTTCGAGAAGGAAAGAGTACACGGCTCCCGAAAAAAGATGGCCAATGGCAGCGTGGCGCCACAGTTTTGTCAGAGGAGATTCCAAATGCAAAGATATGTAAATTCAGTGCTTCTGGCGCATCGTATGCAGATGTGGGCCAATAGAAACGATAGCAGCAATCAACGAAAGAAGAACTTCCCTGATACTTTGTTTTACGGAAACAGCGCAGAGCTGTTGGAGCGAAGGTCTGGTCAGAGCAATGATCACACCCCACTTGTGAAAATACCATCGCAATCATTCTATCTGCAAGTATACTGCTGACGTCTGTGGCAACGTCTTCTAGCGTTACCAGTCAGTAGACGACGATGCTGAATGCACGGCTGCTCTAGCTTTAAAGAGTAGCTTTCTTGGGGAATAACCTAGGACTTGGTGCTGTTGTCTTCCCGAATAGTTCCTACAAAGAAAATAAAGAAATATGCACGTACTCGAAGGTGGGATCGAACCTCTGTCTTCTTGTGCAAGAGCTTCTTGTTCGAACAATTTGTACAAGTTTTTTTAGTGGCACGAGCATCGAGTGACACTCTTGTTTCTTGCGCAGCTCTTCCGGTTCACCTCCTGTGGCGACCGGGGACGAAATTTAAAATGAATAAGAAAGAAAGGAATAGTGAAAAATGTATGGGTTTCGTTATAGATATGATATCAGAGCATAAGTTTAGTTACACAAAGTTGAGTTACTGAAGCGTCTGGAATAATAAGAATTGATTAGAAATCACTAATTCATCATCATCATCATCATCATCATCATCATCATCATCATCATCCTGGTTACGCCCACTGCGGGGCAAAGGCCTCTCCCATATTTCTCCAACAACCCCGGTCATGTACTAATTGTGGCCATGCCGTCCCTGCAAACTTCTTAATCTCATCCGCCCACCTAACTTTCTGCCGCCCCCTGCTGCGCTTCCCTTCCCTTGGAATCCAGTCCGTAACCCTTAATGACCATCGGTTATCTTCCCTCCTCATTACATGTCCTGCCCATGCCCATTTCTTTTTCTTGATTTCAACTAAGATGTCATAAACTCGCGTTTGTTCCCTCACCGAATCTGCTCTTTTCTTATCCCTTAACGTTACACCTATCATTCTTCTTTCCATAGCTCGTTGCGTCGTACTCAATTTGAGTAGAACCCTTTTCGTAAGCCTCCAGGTTTCTGCCACGTAGGTGAGTACTGGTAAGACACAGCTATGATACACTTTTCTCTTGAGGTATAATGGCAACCTGCTGTTCATGATCTGAGAATGCCGGCCAAACGCACCCCAGCCCATTCTTATTCTTCTGGTTATTTCCGCCTCGTCATCCGGATCCGCAGTGACTACCTGCCCTAAGTAGATGTATTCCCTTACGACTTCCAGTGCCTCGCTGCCTATTGTAAATTGCTGTTCTCTTCCGAGACTGTTAAACATTACTTTAGTTTTCTGTAGATTAATTTTTAGACCCACTCTTCTGCTTTGCCTCTCCAGGTCAGTGAGCATGCATTGCAGTTGGTCCCCTGAGTTACTAAGCAAGGCAATATCATCAGCGAATCGCAAGTTACTAAGGTATTCTCCATTAACTTTTATCCCGATTTCTTCCCAATCCAGGTCTCTGAATACCTCCTGTAAACACGCTGTGTATAACATCGGAGAGATCGTATCTCCCTGCCTGACGCCTTTCTTTATTGGGATTTTGTTGCTTTCTTTATGGAGGACTACGGTGGCTGTGGAGCCGCTATAGATATCTTTCAGTATTTTTACATACGGCTCGTCTACACCCTGATTCCGTAATGCCTCCATGACTGCTGAGGTTTCGACAGAATCAAATGCTTTCTCGTAATCAATGAAAGCTATATATAAGGGTTGGTTATATTCCGCACATTTCTCTGTCACCTGATTGATAGTGTGAATATGATCTATTGTTGAATAGCTTTGACGGAATCCTGCCTGGTCCTTTGCTTGACAGAAGTCTAAGGTGTTCCTGATTCTATTTGCGATTACCTTAGTAAATAGTTTGTAGGCAACGGACAGTAAGCTGATCGGTCTATAGTTTTTCAAGTCTTTGGCGTCCCCTTTCTTATGGATTAGGATTATGTTAGCGTTTTTCCAAGATTCCGGTACGCTCGACGTTATGAGGCATTGCGTATGGCCAGTTTCTCTAGAAAAATTTGCCCACCATCCTTCAACAAATCTGCTGTTACCTGATCCTCCTCAGCTGCCTTCCCCCTTTGCATATCTCCCAAGGCTTTCATTACTTCTTCCTGCGTTACCTGTGGGATTTCGAATTCCTCTAGACTATTTTCTCTTCCATTGCCGTCGTGGGTGCCACTGGTACTGTATAAATCTCTATAGAACTCCTCAGCCCCTTGGATTATCTCATCCATATTAGTAATGATATTGCCGGCTTTGTCTCTCAACGCATACATCTGATTCTTGCCAATTCCTAGTTTCTTCTTCACTGTTTTTAGGCTGCCTCCGTTCCTGAGAGCATGTTCAATTCTATCCATATTATACTTCCTTATGTCAGCTGTCTTACGCTTGTTGATTAACTTCGAAAGTTCTGCCAGTTCTATTCTAGCTGTAGTGTTAGAGGCTTTCATACATTGGCGTTGCTTGATCAGATCTTTCGTCTCCTGCGATAGTTTACTGGTATCTTGCCTAACGGAGTTACCACCGACTTCCAGCCAGTGATTCTTAGCACCCTCTGCTGCGTCGCAGGTCTGACCGCCGCCGTGGTCAGTTGCTTCACAGCTGCTGGGGACTGAGGGCCGGGGTTTGATTATGTTGTTCATATAGGAGGTTGTGGCCAAGTGCTGCACCAGGGTGGCCAATCCTGCTCTGGTGAGTGAGTGCGTTACCGGTTCTGGTCACCGGGATCAGGCCACACTCCATGCCTGTTTATGCAATTTTATCACACGCGTTTTTTTTAATCCGGTGGAAAATAGCCGGCACCGGGATTCGAACCACGGACCTCTTGCACGCGAGGCAGGTGTTCTATCTCTACGCCACCGCTGCACCTCTTATCACTAATTACCGCACAGCAAAGCACGGAATCGTAGACTTTAGAGACTCACCACGTGAGCACGACTTTGGCGAAATTCCTGGAAATCAGGAAGTAGAAAGAGGTAGTAATGACGTCCCTAATAACGTCACACGCAAGAAGGTGTAATGGCACTTAACTGTTTAATTAATGGAAAACAGTTGCTTGGCATTGATTCAACATCTGCCTGCAGAGCGGATGTGACGTCACTCTCGTTTCTGCTCTCTCGGTGGTCACCTGATAGCTCGCTTTTTCGCAACATCTGCGCCCGCGCGCTCGTTACATGCTCTGAGAGAGCATGTCAGCACCGGAGAAGTCGCGTAGGGTGCGCTTCTTGCGCCGCTCGCTAGGGGGTTACGCCCCGCCAGATGGCACGAGCTGCGCTTCCTCTTCGCCCTACCTCTCTCCTCGCCTGCCTATCGTGCCAGAGGAAAAACGTTCACTCGCTTAACCTAAACACCAACGCCGAGGTGCGAGTGCCACTAAGAGACACCTAAGGGAAAGGTTAGGGTGGCCTACCATTTGATTGTTATTATTACTACATATATACCCTTGAAAGAGAAGAAAGGGAAGACTAGGAGCCAGCTTGCTACTGCCCCTGGAAGAGGCACAACGCCTACCTTCTCTGCAGAAAAGCAGCGCCCCACCGAGACACTCGTAAAACAAATTCATAGCCATTTCCACTCTTTGAAGCTGGATGACCAGCGTAGCTTTAATTGTCTATAAAGAAAAGAAAATACAACAACAAAACAATATTGCACAAATGCGCACTTTTTTATGTTTATTTGTTTTAACGTTTATCTCGTGACCACAGTAACTATTGCTTTATGGTCGGTATGATAGACGGCCATGGGCACTGTGACGACACTGGAGATCTTAGCGAAGACTAGGCCTATGCTTGAGCGATGGCGCGACGTGGAGACGTTGGTCTTGGTGTAACATTGAAAGCCGAACCTTCTCAAGAGAAATGCCAATAGCCACTTTCTATGGGGGCGGGACATGATCCACCGGGAGGATCCACCCAAGTGTGTCGTTAATCATTCTTCAAGGCCCTTTCTTGACCTTCCGGGATGAACCTATACGGTGGCGCCAACGATGGCATCCCCAGTCTGTACGGGGACCACACCAGCTTGAACCACCGGAAACTGCCTTCACCCGCAACTCAGTCCAATCTTTCTACCCAGGGTGAGGGTGAAGGTAAGCAACTCAATGGGCACCCAATCGGCCATGATCTTGATCTCCTGCCTCCGAGCAGTATGCACGAAGGGCTTGCCTTTGACCTGAGCCAGACGGCCAGCATCTGGCACATCACCCAAATGCGTACTGCATCGCGCATGTCGCCTTCCGTCTACTCGACCTGTCGAAGTACACCGACGACACCGTTCACGAGTCCGTCCTTTACGTCGATGTTAAACGTGACCATGCTTGCACCCGAGCGAGCGGTATCGTATGGGGCAAATTGCCCATTTCGACATGCGTCATGCCGGCCACCTTGGCCTGTGCGCAAACACACTCGTCGTCAGACCTGCATCCGAGGTACACGTCAACTGCTCTAGCCTCTTGTACGTCTCCCACACCCTGTAGGGCAACATCGGTGTTGAACGCATCGACGTCCTTATTGGAGTAGAATAGTCGCACAGCACCGGGCGCAACGACCAAGGCTCAATCGGCGCTGACAAACCGACTCTCGATGACGGGCACCGGTTGGAGGGCCCCCAGATTTTTGTGAGGATTGCCGAGAACGCGGCGTCCTTTTGACGCACAACCTGCCGTAACATTAAGTAGGAGAGCTCGTGCCACTTCACTTCCGGGCTGAACACCTTGTTGTGACTGCGTGCACGCCTAGACACCTCGTTAGCACGAATCGGAGGCAGTTGTCGCAGGTCGTCGCACATTATGATGTCCAGACCGGAGAACGGCATGTCGTAGGAGGAGGAGGAGGAGGAAAAGGAAGGTAAGGAGGTCAACCAGACGCACGTCCGGTTTGCCACCTTACACAGGGGAAGGGGTTTAAGGGACGAAGAGAAAGCAGAGGGAGGGAAGAAGGTACTATCGATGTTAATACGTGCGGATATCCATAACGAACGGGTCATCGAGTGTACGTCGTTCGCATATAGTGCCCCTGCAGCCTCACACCCCCGTTAGCAATGGCTCATACCCCCGTAAACGCGGCCCACACGACGATAGTTTTTTCACACCCACATCATGGTACGCTGGAAACTAGCCTCCGCTGTAACATCAACATCGTGCAAAGCTTACTATTCTATGCTAGCAATGAAATGTGCCCAACACAGCGATAGCGGGGTTTTCTCCCTAGGAGTGAGATACAATATTGACGAACAGATAATAGTGGTGCGCAGATCCAGCTATACACAATGGTCAGACACTGCACCTTCAGTTGGCCAAATAAGACGACAGCATTACACCTCTACAGACCTACGCAGTGATTCATTAGCCGGGGCTGGGAACCTGGGGGAATATCCGCCCAAGGCAAACGATGCACATTTGTCGCCCCCGCACGAACCCCGGGCAGGAAACACGTAAAAGGCCAAAATGAGAGTAATCCCCGATCGCATTGTGCAACAGGAAGTATAGGCACTGTTGAACGAACAATGGAGAGCCTGCCATTGTGCCCAGCACGAAGGGGGAATGGGAACGGCATGAGGTCCACTTCTCGGGGTTCGCAGTCTGGCCGTGTCGCGACTAGTACCGTTAATCACAGTCAAGCACACCCGGCTAAATGCTATGTTCCTTTGTGCGCGGAACGCTTGGGAGCAGTTCAATAACGACGCGCAAGCGGACGCGTCACGTGGTGTATTTTTTATTTATTTCGAGGGCATCCGCAGTAAGCTGAAAAACACTAATACTTAATAGATAGAAGGAGAGAAACTATTTATTCGGACGTTTTGCAAACCGGTCTGCAACTATCTAATTGGAATTTCCTTCCTAGCTTCGTTGCTTCAGAAGTTAGTTAATTAATCTTGACGAATTATCTAATTAAGCAAAATACAATAAATAGTGTGACACACTAAATACAAACGTGAGCAACATGCACTTGGTCGCGTCGTCTAGAGTGCATCGGCATATATTTAAACGGTGGCTAAAGTTAGCTTAAACACACTGCATATGGATCACTGTTTTCCCTTATACCTACCATTTTGTTCTAGCTACTGCTTCATAATTATTGCATTTGTTTTCGCGTCACTTACCCCGGTATTTTTATTCTTCGCATTTTTCATCATAGATTCCCCTGTCTGTAAAGTCTGTAAAGCTATTTTTACATGATCCGTACCGTTACTCTTGCGATAACAAATTCTGAAATTCTGAAATTGGTCCAAGTATGTGGAACGTTGTTGAGGATAACAAAGGATGTTTCGCTAGAGCACAGTTTCACATATTTATTATGTCCATATAAAAAAGTTTACAAAAGCTATATGTTTGAAACGCCATCCTACATATTTTGCAACATTTGCGGAATGCTGTTTTAAATGCAACGGCGTTCCACAAAGATTACAACGTGCATGAAATGGCATTCCAAATATTAAGTTGAAAACACTTGCAAAAATTTTGCACTTGTAGTGGAAACTTAAGTTTAGCGACACTAAATGTGTAGCAGACATACAACTCTCGCACTCTGTATAAGTACGTGCGCAGAATGCCAAGACATTGAGCAGCACAGCCTTCTGCCCGGAGTATCTAGAGAGTACTGGCCGAGAACTTTCTGTTTTGATAGTGGACGACCGGAAAGTCGAACGAATAAGTCGTGAATAATAGTAAAATGCGGTTCAAGTACTGGTGGCGTAAAGGCAGGGAGCACACAGAACAAAATGATGTTACGTTTGCAGATAAACGATTTCTCGAGTAAATGGTTTGTGAACACGAGTTATAGGCATTATGGGCCGGGTAGTTACAAGAAAGGTAAAAAATAAGTAGCTTGGTGAGTCACCTAGCTGCTGCACCATTTCGAACAGGGCACTATTAAAATCGACCCGCCCGCACAAATTGAAAGCTAGCTTGTAGACGCAAGAGTATAGCACTAAAGCACGAATAAAACTGATGCGGTTTCTCCCGAAAGAAACGTTCCCAGTTGAAGAAAAGCTGTTTTTGCTTCGGGATAGCAGCACAATGCGTAGGCGGGCTAGTTGGTGCGAATCCATAATTACTTTGTTTGCGCTGAGCAAAGCAATTGTGGACTCGGGATAGCAGATAGCACGCAGCCTGTGGCGTTCGAAGTCGCCTTGTAATGCGTGGCAAGCCTGACTACGCTCGAGGCGGAGAGCTCGCAGTCCGCCCACGCGCCACGCATTGCTCCGTGACCACGTGCGCGATGAACATTGACAATCATGGGCTCTGCCTATATATAAAATGCAAGGGGAGCCAGCACAGGTACACATGGTTCAATAAATTATCGCTATTTGTGACGTTGACAGCGCTCTGAGTATGCGCTTCGCTCGGCAGACGGGAATTTGCCAAAGAAATAAGTTTGGATAGAGTTTATCTTCATCCTACAAATTCAACAGCAGTGATAAATAGAGTGATTGTAATGCAAGTCGCAAGTGGTGGAAAAGATCCAGCCCACCGATAGATGGCACAATTAAAAAATGAGAAAGACAGCCAGTTGGGGGTGCCACAACTCTGACCTGTCGTCCGATTGTGTGCGACTGGAAGGCCGGCAGAGATTCATTCGAGTGCTGCCTCACTTTCACTGCGGCACCTTTCAGCAGGCAGTTAGATAAAGGTTTGGAAACAAAAGCGGAATTCCAGCTGTAGGTGCTGATGAATTGATTAGCTCCGTTTAAACGCTGTGTGTGTGTGCGTGCGTCTTCTTTGCTGTGTCCCTGTGTTTACTGCGCTCCACCAAACAGCCTTCCAGCTGACCTACCAATCTTCACATTGGTCCATTCAAAGCTCACATTTCCTCAGGTATACAAGAAGCGTCCTTGCTTTTTTTTACCTTCCGGCGGGTTAATGTCTCTTCAACCAATGATGCTAACTGTTCATATAGACTACCCGCCGTGGTTGCTCAGTGGCTATGGCGTTAGGCTGCTGAGCAGAAGGTCACGGGATCGAATCCCGGCCATGGCGGCCGCATTTCGATGGGGGCCAAATGCGAAAACACCCGTGTACTTAGATGTGGGTGCACGTTAAATAGCACCAGGTGGTCGAAATTTCCGGAGTCCTCCACTACGGCGTGCCTCATAATCAGAAAGTGGTTGTGGCACGTAAAACCCCATACTTTAATTTTTTCATATAGGCCGCATTCTTTTGTGCAGGCAGTAATAGCAAGCACAAGTTTCAGGCACTATACCAGCCGTAGTGACGTAGTGCTTTTGGCGAGGCGTCGCTAAGCCCGAGGTCGCGGGATCAAATCCCGATACTTGAGGAAACCAGCGAAGAAATGACGCACAAGCACGAAGGAAAGAAGAGATACCACAAAGCTGGACTAGCCGGCCGCGACGGCCACATTTCGATGGGAGCGACCTGCAGAAACACGCATTGGGTGCAACCCCAGGTGATGAAAACTCATCCCCAGTCCTACGGCACACCTCATAATGAGATTGCGGTATTGGCCCGTAACACCACAAAATTTAATAAATTTCCAGGCACAGCAACTATTTCACTCGAACTTGCCAGAACACGAACGAAAATATGTGACACGTTTTGTAAGCAGATACACCTTTGTTAATACCAAGCGGACAAAGGCACGGCGTTTATTCTTATCACCTTCTAAAGACTTCGATTGCTGATGGCCAGGGCGCGCAATTAAAAACAATGAAAAATTCACATTTATTGTTGGCCGTACACACGAATTATAGAATGCTTGACGAACCTGCAAATTAGGCCTGTGTCGTTGTTTTCGTACTCAGAAGCCTTCCGCGAGCAACGATGCGTGGTTGGCGAGCCGAAATGGACAACGCAATCAAGCAAGCAAGGGCACGATTCACAAAGCCGTCATTCACGCCGTCATGGCACCTAAGGCGTGCTTCATAGAGAGTCGTAAAAAATAGCGCCTCCTCAATCTCTTAGCACCGGCGTCCATTGATGACAACAGTTTCGAGTTAATATTTCCTAGTGTGTGGGACCAAACATCTTGGCGTTCCCGTTACTTGTGTGCTCCGATGCATAAAAGAACGTTTAGTTATAAACGCAAGTAGTACAAGTGCTTTCTTGCGGTGACCTTGATGACGCAACCGCTGTGTCTTACCAGTACTCATGTACGGGGCAGAAACCTGGAGGCTTACGAAAAGGGTTCTTCTTAAATTGAGGACGACGCAACGAGCTATGGAAAGAATGATAGGTGTAACGTTACGGTAGAAGAAAAGAGCAGATTGGGGGGGGGGGGGGAGGCGTGGGAACAAAGGCAAGTTAATGACATGTTAGTTGAAATCAAGAAAAAGAAATGGGCATGGGCAAGACATGTAGTGAGGAGGGAAGATAATCGATGGTCATTAAGCGTTACGGACTGGATTCCAAGGGAAGGTAAGCGTAGCAGGGGGTGACAGAAAGTTAGGTGGGTGGATGAGATTAGGAAGTTTGCAGGGACAACATGGCCACAATTTGTACATTTCCAGGGTAGTTGGAGATGTATGGGAGAGGCCTTTGCCCTGCAGTGGGCGTAACCAGGCTGCTGCTAATGATGATGATGACGCATACCTCCAAGCTGGTTTCGTTCTGTAAATTCGATCCAAATGAACACGCCTTGCAAACTCACCCGCTATAATTCGTAAATTGTAATATGTGCCGTAAATTAATTAATTAAAAGTTAATTAGTGATTGTTCAATTAGTAGAACATGTATTTCACTTCCTCGTGCAAGTATTGTTCTGCTGTCTGAACAATCCAGCTCAAGGACTATAAGTGTATGGCATCTGCAACAGGTAACGCTGAAAAATTCCTGGAAACTTAAAAATTATCACCCCGTTTACTGACGTACGCCGGTTTTGTAACGGAGACGGCAAATAACGGCTACGTAAATCTAATTAGCACAATTAGGGAAGAGCAGTGAGTTTAGCGCGCACTAAGCGTTACATGATCTAGCTGGAGTAGCGTAATCCGTCCGACCGGATAAGAGCTTTCCTTATAATAACGGCTTTAATGTCGAGATATGCAGCGCATGCACATCGCTAACAGTTCGCGACGAAACGGGGCTCCGGAAAGAGGACCGGCGTCGATTGCGGAAAACTGTGCTCGAGTTTAAACCAGTCCCAAACTCGCCGGCTGTTTCCTTCTTTTCGTCAAACCATCAGCGATCCCTAGCACGGTAAGCCCTTCCCATAATCCATAATTAGTTTCAGCATTCGGGAATTCTGGCACCTCGTGGCGCAGCATGTTGCTGGTCCCGTGACACTGCCGTGCAGCGAAGCTCGCCACAACTTCCTTGCTGCCGATTTCTCATTTACGCTGCACCCTAATCTCCTTAAGCCATGTGATCCGGCCTGTATTCTGCCTCATTTCCCGGCGACAGTAATCTTCTAATTAACGACCAGCTCTGTTGCCCGGAAGGCGCCTGTAATAAGTCGTCTACCTCCAAGGCATCTCTGAACTTGCCCCCTCCTCCACTCCCCTCGCCTCTCCTTTCTTTTGTTGCTTCATTTTTTCCCTGGGGGCCTTCCTTTTTCTTTAGTACAGTATCACTGTTTCTTGTTTCCAGGAGCGCATGCACTGATACGCAGTGACATTGTTCACTCGCTTACTGCTTTTCCGGAGAATGGATAAGCTGGACACAGAGAAATGGCTTCAGAATTTTGAGAGCATCCCAGTGCTGTTGTTTACGTTGACGCTGTATGCAGAAGCGGTTAGCATATGCAAACGGTCTACTATTTAAAAAAAACATACGGCGTAAATGCGGTATGAATCAAGGAATTCCAATATATACAATATAGGCAGCGTACAACGTAGGGACACAGAGGAATCAAACAAGCTCATTCAATTTTGAAGATATCTGTAGTAAAGAATCCTCAGCTAATCGCAAACGGCAAACGCCAAATGCGTTTTAGAAAAAGCTTAGGACATTGTCTAAAGCATATTGCGAACGCGCTAGCAGTTTAAAGCCCTGCTGCTAGCTGAATCAGTGGGAGGGTTAATAGGCAGAAAAGTAAAGTAAGACATAGGTTACACAGAGCGCAATTCTGTAAAGTACGCCGAATAGATGGTTTAAATCTGTTGAATATGATATCTAAGTTCTGAACTTAAGTAAAGTCGTTAAACCGTTGCAAAGGCGCTACATATCCATACATAGGCACGCATGTTCTACTCAACATCGCAAACAATTCGTAACCTGGACTCATAATGTTGTCTATGCCATTCCGCTTTCCTACGGAAGAACGTACGTTGGTCAAACCGGCAGAAGCATCACTGAGAGACTAAAAGAGCATCGATATAACATCCTAGGGTAATCTCGGGTCATTTAGGTATTCATTGGCGAGATTTGCCTTGCAAACCCATGTTTTAAAGTACTTCTATTTTGTATAACGCTCACAGCAGGATGACAAGGCAGATTGTGGAGACCTATGAAATTGCAAAATCAGAGGAAAGGTGCGTGAGCAAGCCATCAATGTCGCTATTTGAAAAAGAGATCCGATTCCTCAGTTTATCGTTGTAACCATTGCAGTGTATGTTTTCACAACGCCTTGCAAACGTGTACGGTTCATCGACATGAACCACTTAATTTTATTTTTTGCGGTCTCATTTGTTTCCGCTCGTACGGTATACATTTATCGATGCGTGCGAAAATAAAATCTATAGTTGAAAGTAGCGCTGTCGCTGTGTATCTGTTCCTTTCTATGTCCTCGTTCAGTCGTGCTTACACACTCTATCATGGATTGAAACCAACTAGCCCACCAACGTGCTTTAACCTTGGCGCTTAGCGGACAACCGCCCAATTTTTACAATTTCAACTTTATCTATACGGCCACCCATTTGATGAAGTGACGGAACACCACGCGCTGTGCTGGCTCTCGTTGAAAGATCCCTCGGACCGCCTCGCACGCTGGGTGCTCCGTGTGCGAGAGTACGACATCCGGCTCGTGCGCCGATCCGGACGGAAGCACACCGACGCTCTCTGCCGCTCGCGAATTTCATCTGACATGCACAATCTTTGCTCACTGAACTTTGTCTGGTCAGAACTTGCCATCGATGACAAGCTCTCTGAGCAGAGCAAGGACCCATGGATTTCTTCGCTTTTGGACTTCTCACTGGTCCTGCAACTGTTCCGGCAACTAGGACTACGGCGGCAGGCGGATTACTTGTTATTCGCGACCAACTCCTCTACCGTCGCAACCCTGAGTGCCGGCAATGGCTCCTAGTAATACCGCGCCATCTTCGGGCTGCTTTATGCGCATCGTTTCACACTGAGCCATAATATCCCACGGTGGCATGTTAGAGACCAGCCTTCGGTTCCAGTACAACTAGCCTGGCATGTACAAGCTTGTTAGCAAGTACGTCCGATGCGGCCTCGAGTGCCAGCGCCGAAAGTCGGTGCCCAATTCCACTTCCGCACCTTTACAGCCGCTTCCTTGTCCATTCCGTCGTTTTGATCGGATCGGAATCGACAGTTACGGTTCGCTCCCTCGCACTGGTGCCGGCAACCGCTGGATTATCGGTGCAGGGTATCGTGTCACACACTATGCAGAAACTGCTGCACTCCCATCTGCAAGTGCTCAAGACGTTGCGTAATTCATACCGCGGCTTTTTGTTCTTCGACACGGAGACCCTCGGAAACTTAGTGATCGAGGCCGCGCTTTCTTTCTGAAGTCGTGACGTCGCTTCTGAAGGAGTGTCATATCATCCACCGGAAAACTAGCGCGTGCCATTCGCAAACGAACGGGTTGACGGAGCGTTTCAAACTTGACGACATTCTCGCCATGTACGTCGCGTCCAACCATTCCAACTGGGACGCTGTGCTTCCGCCCGTCACTTAATACTTTCACTCGAGCCGCCACTGGCTTTTCTCAGTTTTTCTTACTGCACGGCCACGAACATTCCTGCACCATCGATGCAATTCCACCCTACTAGCCTGATTCGTCGGACTGTGTTCCTGTATCTCAAGCTACGCAGCATGCTGAAGATTGGAGACAACTCACCGATTACCACCGCATATCAGACGTACGAGAAGCATCTTCGTGGTGGCTGTGAGGCCTGAAGCTTCCCTTCCGATTCTTTGGTTTGACTGTGGGCCCCATCTTTAACTGCCTGCTTTTCTTTCCTCTTAGTTGTTCCCGAGATATCACGGTCCTTACCGTGTAATTGCACCAGCTTCTCTCGTTAGCTACGTCGTGTAGCCCTTGTCGTCTTCTGATCAGCACCGCCGCGGTCTCGAAACTGTCCACGTCGATCGGCTCGAGCCCTTCACGGTCCCCAATATGTTACCATCAGCTTAGATCGCCGTGACGGCGTCTTTCTTCTCTGGGGCACAAATTTAACGAAGAAGAACCGCCGGTAAGCCAGGTGCATCTCAGCATATTACATGCTGACTACTCGCGGGGTTCTGATCATTGGCGCACCGCGTTCGGCCTCTGACTCCTTGCGTACCTTGTCAAAAAGCACCTTGATAGTTATTTTAATTTATTTTTAAATATTAGCCATGTTCTGTGCGTAGATTTAAGATAAAAATGTGCCTGGTATGTTGTAGAATTGGTGCTAAGTTTAGTATTGTCGATATTATTGGATTTATAATTTCCTTGGTCTTATTGTAGTATTGATTTCTTGTGGTCCAGCGATGATGCGGGGATGAGTAAATGTGAACACGAATAACCTTTTGGTCACAAATTTCCTGGATGGAGCACGACGTCACGTGACAGATATCAGGTGTAAGATCTAAATTCTTAGCACAATCCCGTGTGACGCGAGTTGGCTGTGCGGCTAACTGCAGTAAGGTGTAGCTTACAGAAATGTCAAAAACGTATTTGCATTTCGTAGGAATAGCTGCCGAAGTAAGGTGGTCCAACACATTGTTTAGTCCTCGAGAAAATTCTGGGCCCGTTAGACGACGGTAGATGTTACAGAGCACGGTGGAAGGGAAGCGCGGTGCCTCGAACATAAACAGGCACGAATGCAAGCACTCACACCGAGACATGAACCCGCGCACTCATACAGTTACGCAAACATTTAGGCACACGTAAAAAACATTCGTCACCCTAATTCGATGAGCGCGTTCTAATAAACTTCCGTGGGGCAAGGGTTCCAAAAGAAGGCAGACAAAGCACGAGCAGCCAGCACCACTGGCAGCCTTCTGTTTTCTGCCTTCGTAATTGCCGTTAGCTCAGAAACTCGCAGTAGTCGCGTTTGAGCTGGAACGCTCTGGCGATTGTAACGTGATCTGCAATCCAATCAGTGAGCTTCATCTGTTTCGTAACCACGTGGAAATGTCAGAAGTAGCTTATGCAAGATATTCTGTCTCTTTTACGAAAGACGTCACAAGTAAATTAGAACCGAAGCTACCTGCTTTTCGAGGGTGACATGAAATCGTTCATAATATATATCTAATGCAGACACAAGCACTCACGGGTGAAACTGATTTCATGCACTGCTAACACTTTCTTCAGATGACGTTACCACCGTGCTCGAGGAATTCCCGTACTATTACATATCTGCCGAAAGCTCTAACTACGTACCGACAGACAAAATTGTTTTTAATATGTTGAACGATAAAGCGAGGCGAAGTAACATCAACTTACCCTGACGAGCGTGCGCTTATTTGTTGAAATAATTACGTTGAAATGAAATTTTCGATCCTTAAAACAAGTAAATGGCACAAAATGGGAACAGAGCCTGTATTGAGCTAGGAGAGTTGAGCAGCATAGAAGTATGGAAGGAAACGTGAAAAAATTTCAGTAAGCATGAAAAGAAAACTCTCTCTTATCACCGATTGTCCAGTAGTATGCGTGGAATCTGCCGGTCTCTTTTTGCGCGTTTGGCTAAATATTCTTGTCGGCTGGGCCTCCGTAACGTAGCTAAGGTGGACGAGACAGAATACAAAATTAAAGGGGCACTTGGTTACGTCTACGTGGATGAATGCGAAAGCAATGAGACCACTGCGCGATGCTTAGACATTATGCCACAACTCAAGTCGTAGGTTCAACTCCCCCAAAAGATCATGGGTACGAGTACCTTTATTAATTCTATCTTAATTAACTGTGCCTGAGGTAACTTCACCTTAATCGATACCAAGGGTCGTCGGCTCTACTCCCACTGAAGGTTGCGGGCTCAAATACCTTAATGAAGTCTATCTTAACGCTGCCTTAATTTGTCTTAATAAACACGGAAGGTTGTGGGTTCAACTCCCACCAAAGATCGTGGGCTCGTAGCCCTTTTGTGCCATCGTTTGGTGACGCTGCCAATGCCGGATTTTCCGCCCCATGAGACATTTAATGATTTCGCATTAAAAGGGAAAAATAACGAATAGCCACAACGCGAACTAAAAAACTTATTTGATCACCAGATGAACTCGGTAGCAGTTGACGGAGATAAGTTATTTCGCGTGAAACGTTCGTTGTTTCATCCGAAGTCTCGCGCCGTCGAATGGGAATTCCGTTGTAGGGGAAAAGCAGATGTTTTATTGTCACCTTTGCGCTTGCCTTCACGTCACTCGGCACGGGTAAATAACTTCTTTTCCGAGTCATTTCACCGCGGCTAGCGAAGCAAACGCTGAGGTTGGTGTAATGGTCTCGCTATTGGAGAAGCCAACTAAGGAAAGGGAAAAGAATTTCAGCCTTGCCATTTCCCACACCGTAATACTGGCTTGGCAGAATGAGAACACTAAACCCGAAGCGAATACATTGCTTGTTTGTCTTCCCCTATAACGTAAACGTTTTAAACAGTGCGTCTGAGTATAGTGGAGGGGGTGCCCATGTATGTGAGAAGCATCGCCTAGGCCTCGTTATCGGCAAAGTGTTTCAAGCGCCATGTACGCACGCGGGAGGGAGATCGCACCTAATTACTGCTGTAGTGTAGGTTCTGGTCGTGGAAAGAAAAAAAATTACGTTCGAGGAGAATGTTTTTCAACGCTGCGATCAATTAATGCTCTCACGAGGCTTCGAGTCCCTCATGGTGGAAGCCTCGTAGGAAAGGCAGCAAGTTAAAATTGGTGAACGACACAGTGCAGATAAAGACTGTAGTGGAAAAGAAGTTAACAGTAAATTACTCTGAAAAAAAATATTGTTCACAAGTGGCAATTAGTTTAAGACAACAATCAAAGGCAATTTAGGTACTCTTCCTGATCGTACTTAACGAGCTCGCTGAAAATTACGGTTTATACGAGTGGAAAAATATTCTAGAAGGAACCTGGCGCTAATTCCCGAAGTAGTGATAACTCAGTGCTTAATAACAGCGGAATTCAGCAATGGCTTGGTAAAGTGACTATTAGCAAAGTTATGTTTCGTCTAGCCCACCGAAACGACATAAATAGTGGGTGTTCTTGAGCACTGCATATTTGTTACCTCAATACGTTCTTTCATTTTATTGCGGTAGCAATTATATGGACACTCATGGCGCACTTCTGCCGTCGCCGTCGCCGTGAGGTCCCGTAGAAAGTACAAGGACGATGAAAATCGTCGCTGCGAGCCGTACGCTGTACGTGCGAGTGAAAGTGTGCAAGGGTGAACATGGGCTCAATCTCGCGTGTGCGAGCGAGGAAAGCGGGCCGGAAACGCGCCCTCCCCTGTCGCGCGCGAGGTTGCGGGGGTTAGGCGAGGGACGCGGTGGGCGTTGTCTCTAAAGCCCCTTAAACTTCGTAAAGTAGTGATACTCTCCTCCTCCGCCTTCCCTGATCCTCGTTTCTCCTCTCTTTCACGCTCGCTCCTCGACCGTGGCGCCGCCTACACTGCTCGAGCGTAGAAACGGCGCCAACATGCGCTCTTCGCCACTCCGTAGACGCTGCTCGAGCAAAAATGGCCCTGATGCCATAGAGCTACTATACTGACTGTAGAGGACAAGCTACCCGTAGGGCCCATGCATTGAAATCGGGAACCGCAAGAGCGCCGCCATGTTGCTGCGTGCCGAGGTTGCTAGCTCCTGAGACTCTTGCTACACTTGGGGACAGTAGCCAGTTTTAATCTGGCAACTGTAGCAGCGTAGCCGCATGGCGTCTCGCTTGTAGTGTGGTGTTGTGGTGTGGGTGCAACCATGTGTTTGGGCAGTTTATTCCGTTGCGGGATGGTGTGGGTGTGGTCGATGTTGGCCGTGCAGGGGGCAGTTATGCAACCGAAGGATAGTCCTGTTGAACTTTGCGGCGTTATGCGATTTTCAGCGTTCACGCCTGTTGCAGGAGTGTCACTCGACAAAGTTACGAGTTTGGAGCTCGAAGCTGTGGTCAGATTCCTCGTTGGCGTTCCGTAATTCTCTTCGCACGGGCGCGGTATGATGCAGAAGCCGCTGTCGCGATATATGGTCACGACGATAGATCGGGTTTTTTTTTATTACAAGTACTGATCCAGCTGTAGGGCACATGTAACCAACAAACTCATAATATCATATAATTTCAGGAGAGCACATGAGATTATAATAAAGCAGGCGGCGCAGGAACACCAGGGCACCGTAGGGAAAGCTCGATGCAGAACGGTACGTAGGTTGGGGCCGCCGAAGCAGGTGTGTGCCAGGGAGTGTTCGCTCGAACAGCTCCTCTGGCACGCGCAGCGGTGCCTCGCAAGGTCGAGAAACTTTAAAGGCACCTGCCCCCATGATCGTTCTTTTGCCCCGGTGCAGTGAGCAAGATTAACCAGAATAATATGGAGGGCATTTGGTGCAGTCGCGAATGCGAGTCGTGGCAAATGTGGCTCGCGTCGCCTGGCGTGGGTAGTAATATCAGAGTTAGTTGTATGAACTTTATGCATAATACGCTTTGTTACGGTACCTTAAAGCAATGAGTCTAGAGAACGGTGTTGGTACGTTTTTTTCGTACCACCCTAATCCTGTACCCCCCGTACAAACACACACATACCCCTTTTCTTCTATATGTATACATACAATTCCTTCCCATGACGGATCGACCAGTTCAAGTTGTCAACGTATCAATAACTCTCATAGGAATTACTGTAATAAACATAATTCCACGATCGGATTGTTTACTTTTATTTTATTGTAACACTGAGAACTACATAGAACCTTATTTTGTATATGTGAGAGAAGTATAGGCATTTTGCACATGTGGATATCAAAAGCTTAATCCAATGTACAATACACAGACAAAGCAGCTACTACAACATGAACTGCATTGAGTGCCACATAACACATACGTAACTAAAGGTGCAAAATATAGAGGGAAGCTTCAAAATACGCTCTGTAGCACTGCAAAGTATAACATGTATGCGTACATAAATGTTCAAAAAGCAATGCATCAATGTCCCATTTGCCTTCAAGTTTATTATTCAAGTTTACTGAAGTTTATTATGAGTATATGTACAAGAGGAATCTGCCGACACACCAGCAGTCAAGGTGGCTGTTCGAGGTGTGCTGGCTGCCTCAGTGTAAGAAAAAGAAAGAAATTGGGTGAATGTCAACACCAGTGCCACTGCTTCTTGCCTCTGACTTGCGCGTGCTTCCGCGGCATGTTTGTTGGTGGAGTCTGCACAGGTGAGCTGGTGTAACGAGGCATAGGAGTCATCCGAGAGAAAGAGTGTCGTTTACACGGAGAAGTGGCTGCTCACATTGCCTGTCGCTTTCCCTCAGATGCTTCCTTGGTGACTAAGGTGACACACCCGCAGTCAAGGTGGCTGCTCGGGGTGTGATAGCTGCCTAAATGTAAGAAAAAGGAAGAAACTAGATGAATGTCAATACCAGTGCTATTGCTTCTCGCCTCTTACCTGCACTTGCCTCCATGACCTCTTGGCTTGCAGAGTCTGCATGAGGGAGCTGCTGTGGCTAAGCGTAGGCATTTTCTAAGCAAAAAAAAGGGCCAATCAAATGGGGAATTATGGACATAAATGCAGTTCTTATATCTGCTTCTTGCACTGTTCTTGCCTAAAAGTTGTCAAAGCTAGTGTCCAGAATACACCAGCACTTTGTTTGCTTTCGCTTTTTACCAGTAGGTGTTGCTGTCAGATCCTTAGTATGACTGCGTGCAGCATTGTAACACTTGGTGGAGGCATTTGAAATGGTACTCAAAAATATAAAGAATCATCCTTGCCAGCATGAATGCTTTCAATTTCTAAGTGCAGTGGTAACTATCACTATTGGCGCAAGGCCCTCCACATCTATACGGCAAGTGCCATAGCTCGAAACTGAATTTTTCTTTAGTGTTTCACAAGGTGTCTGATATGTCCACATGAGATGTGATCCGTTTATATTTATTTATCCCAGTGTGGAGTGTGTTCGATACTGTGGGGGATTTGGTGCTGCTGCATCGTGTAATGCTTCTTGATGAGGAGCTGGTTTGAGCTGATGAGGAGCATGGATTGAGCTGGTTCCTCCCAAGAAAACCCTGCAGAGCCTCTACATCTTGAATGTATACAGTCCTCCGCGCGGCACACTAAAGGACTTGGACAAGTTCCTGAGAGAAGTGAAGAAAGTCACCAACGGTCAAAAACTTCTCGTGGTGGGTGACTTTAACGCTCCACACGTGGCCTGGGGCTACCGATCAAACAACAAGAAAGGTATGGACGTGCACAACGCGGCCCAACACCACCAGCTGACGTTGTGGACCGATCCTCTAATACCAACTAGAATCGGCAACAGTGTCTCCAGAGAAACCAGCCCAGACCTGACCTTCTCCACTGGCTTAAGGCAAGTCGAGTGGTCGAGACTGGACGAGACTCTGGGCAGCGACCATCATATCATCCAGACCGAAATCATGCACCACAAAACCCCAGTGAGATTAGGTCAGGCCAAAATTACGCAATGGCCTGCTTTCCGTAAAGATGAACACCCCAGAAGCCTAGAGGACATCGAGGAGTGGACCAAGAACGTGATGTACTTGGTTACCAAGTACGCAAAGACCATCGAACTCACTGCGGACAATCCCGAAGTCGACCCACACCTACTTCACCTCTGGGAGGCCAGGCGAGGACTTTTGAAGAGATGGAAGAAGCAGAAGAGAAACCGCAAACTCAAGATCCGCATTGCCGCAGTCTCGCGGCAGGCGGAGGAGTATGCTGAAAAACTCGGACGTCAGAACTGGAATCAAGTGTGCGACCAGTTACAGGGAACCCTCAGCAACCGAAAGATCTGGGCCATTCTGAAGACCCCTCTGGCGAAGACGGAATCAAAAACTGTCACGGGGCAACACATACAAAGACTTATACACAACTTCCAGGGAACCGAAGAAGGACTGCTCGAAGCCATCACCGGGAAATACATCGGAGACGAGCAACGACGGAAGACTGAGCCAGTCATTCACCCGGAGTACGAGGGGGAACCTAATCCGGATTTAGACCAACCTTTCACGAAGTCGGACATCGTGGCAGCGTTAAGAAAACTCAGAAAAAACACGATGACCGGCAGGGATAAAATTAACAAGACCCTCTGTAACCTGGACGATGGGGCGACGGAGAGTTTACTAAAGTATATCAATGAAAGCTAGCAGACCGGCAGTATACCGGCTTCCTGGAAGCACGCAGACGTAACGATGATCCCGAAGCCCGGCAAGCCCATCAACCTACAGAATCTGCGTCCGATCTCTCTCACGTCATGCGCGGAAAAACTCTTCGAGCACATGGTCCACAATCGTCTCTCGCCCTACCTGGAAGAAGGTGGGCACCTGCCGAACACTATGTTCGGTTTCCGGCCTAACCTCTCCACCGAGGAAATTCTACTTCAGCTTAAAGAAGTCATCGACGGCCTCAGCACATGCCACAAGAGTGCCATCCTGGCACTCGACGTGAAGGGAGCCTTCGACAACGTCTCACACGAAGCAGTGCTAAACAGCCTACAACATACCAACTGCGGACGGCGGACATACAACTAGGTCCGGGACTTCTTGACGGGTAGAACGGCGACTATAGGCCTGGGGAACCTCAGGACCGAGAAGTTCCAAATACCACAGAAAGGAACCCCCCAGCGTTCGGTGATCTCCCCGTTGCTGTTCAATGTAGTGATGAGGGGATTGCCGAACATCTTGGAGAACATCAGGGGTATCCGTCACGCAATGTATGCAGACGCCCTGACCATGTGGACGTGCACGGGATCGGTGGGCGAACAACAAGACGCCCTGCAGGAAGCCATTGACAGGATCGAGCATTATCTACACCGCTGCGGTCTTTCATGCCCGCCGGAAAAGTCGGAGGTCCTGATCCTCAAAAAGAGGACAAGAGGGCGGCCTCCGCAGGAGACACCTGACCCAACGTTGACACTACATGGAGTCAACATACCCAAGGTGGACACACTCTGTATTATGGGCCTCACTTTCCAGAAGGATGGTGCCGGTCTCGCCGCCTTTAAAAAACTGCAAGCGACAGTTACCCAAGTCGCGCACTTGGTGCGAAGAGTGACAAACAAAAAGCACGGCCTGAAAGAGCAGGACACAATCAGATTAATACAAGCCCTGATAATCAGCAGAGCCACTTACGCCACCCCGTACCTGGGTCTCAAGAACAGCGAGAGAGACAAATTCAACACCCTAATACGAAAGACCTACAAGCTGGCACTGGGGCTTCCACCGACGACGTCGACGGAGAAGCTACTCAGCCTGGGCATCCACAATACTTGAGAGGAACTAGTAGAGGCCCACAAGACGAGCCAGATAGAGTGACTCAAGCTCACCCGCACGGGTAGGGACATGCTAATAAGACTGGGCTACCGAGTCGCATATGAGTCCACAAAACAGCGGGTTCCTCTACTCCTGAGGGAGAAGATCACGGTGGGGGCCAGCATACCGAGAAACATGGACCCTGAATACCACAGAGAAAGGAGGCGAGCGAGAATGACAGCTCTACGTAAGGCCTACGAAGGACCAAAACAAGGAGAAGTCCGATACACCGACGCGGCAAAGTACAAGAACAGAGCGGCCCACGCTATCAGCGGGATCAACGGCCAAGGACAAGAGGTAGCAGCGGCCTCGGTAAGCACTCCAGACATCGACTGCGCGGAAGAAACGGCGATAGCCCAGGCGGCCACTACGGGCGAGCGAGAGGAAGATCAAATCACAATCATCACCGACTCACAAACATCATGTAGAGATTACCAAAAGGGCCGCATTTCCAAACAAGCCCTGAGCATCCTCGAAAAACGAGACAATTTTCCATTGTCTGGGTCCCGGGACACGAGTCCCTGGCGGATAATGTAGCGGCTAATGCCGCAGCCCGAGATCACATTCTCCGGGCTATCTCACCAGGTTCACGAGCAGTGGTAGACCAACAAGATAGCGTCCCGAAAAGATACGCCGATATCCTGAGCCACTACAGACTGGGTAGGAGGATCTATCCACCCCCGCATCCCAAGTTGACAAGAGAAGAGGCGGTGATCTTCCGAAAACTACAGACCGGCACATTCCCGCACGGCACTCTGCTACACGCCATTTATCCTATGAGCTATACTCACAAATGCGCCTTCTGCTCTACGCCCAATACCCTCTCCCACATGGTATGGGAATGTCAACAAAACCCATCGACACTGCCCATCACCGGACTAACCGTCGAGCAGTGGGAGGCCCAGCTGACAAGCTCGAGCCCTCAAGACCAGCATCGCCTGGTGAGCAGGGCCAAGCTATCGGCTCAGGCCCGCGGCATCCTGGACTAGGGACGCCGCCCATGTCGGACGATTTTACCGTCGGCTCATTTATACTAATAAAGTTTATTCCTCCTCCTCCTCCTCCTCCTCCTCCTCCTCCCAGTGTTGAAAGAGCAGCATTAAATTGTTTTTTATTTTTGTGTCTTGTTTCTTGGTTTGTTTCTGAATTTATCAAGCAAAAGTCTCATGATGCTTAAGTGACTTATGTAATGACAATCATCAGCTTTTTTTTGCAGAAAGACAATGCATTTCCTGACCCATTGTTTGCCATCCCATCACTCAAATAACTTTGCAGAGTATTCTACTATATTGACTTGTTTGACCTCCACTAAAGAGTCTTGCATTTTCAAGTGCCATTCTTTACTTAAAATCATTTGACACTTCTTATAATTTCTGAACCTTGGGCTTCTGATACTATGCATTCACCATTTTTGCTTGTTGTTTCTGACGAGAAATGTCTTCTTTAATAATTAAGAGAGCTTAAGTTTTACCTTTGGAACACACAGAAGGGCTTGTCATTGCATATCTGCATAACAGGGGAACATGTTTTATTAAACATTTGCAAAATCCAATAGAAGATTGATGAATGCAGCTTGTCTGATTTGACTGAATGAGCCATAAAAGTAACTCATCTGTCTTGGTAAATTAAAGCACATATTAGTGTGATGTACAGTATTTGTTACACTAAGGTTGTGGGTTCTCTTGCTTATACAGCAAAGTAATCGGTGCACGAGAAAAAAGTTAATTTTGCATACCCCTTGTATACAATGATTTAAGGAAAATTAGCTGGAGCTGTCCACATGATCTACCTATTTTACCTGCGAGTTTACTGAACAAGAATGTGTCCCAGCTGCTTAGTGGTATTTGAGATTATGTCGGTATTGCATATTTGCGTGTTGTCTAAAATAATTGAATTTTGAAAATGCTCGTAGGGATCTGATGCGCATATCTACTGTTTATGGATACATGTAAAAGACTCAGCATCAAGTGCAAGTGAATGGTCCCACAGACTCGGAGTCGATCATGCAAATATATTCGCTGTACAAATTTGTGACCAGAAAAGATATGCCACATGAAATCGCATGCAAGGAAGCGCTGAAAATATTGCACAGTTAATAAAACGTCTACGCTATTAATGTGTAGGTTCATGCGCTCGATTTCGTCCGTATTAGGCACTCGCCTCTTGATTGCTTCGTGCAGAGAAATACTTGGCATCGGGCTGTTTTTCTGCTGTGGCCTTTGTAGAAGCATGATTGTTCAAAGTGCAACAATTACACAGATTCTAGGACTTGCTTGCGAATTCGCTAGTACAATTCCGGTGCGCTGGTCCGCCTGTGCAGCAGTTTTCTACCGAAGGGAAACCTGCAAACAAAAACACCGTTCCCCATGAAAAAAAGATGATCTGCTGTGACGCTTCTCAAATGATTGTGATGCATCACAAGAGCTGTCTACTCGCGTGATGTCTGAACAAGAAGATACATTCGTTTACTTACATGTGAAGGCATATGCCAGAGCACTTCGGGGCTTTGGTCGCACAAAAGGCGCGAATGTGTGATGCGCGATGGCATGTCAAACCTAAGCTGTACGAAACTACTACGCATACAAAAAACAGAGATTCGAAACAGAAATTCGTGTCATCCTTTATTGCATGAATGCGTACATCGTGATTGACATGAGTCACACACTTAGCAAGCGCTTTCTGTAAACTTAATATTAACGCATCACATTCATAAAGCCATTTAAATGACAAAGCATAAGGTGAGCTGTACTTGTTTTCAGCCCTATCAATAGCGACTGCGCTGGCCACATTGACCAGTAGCAACAGGGCGGCGCCCTAGGGGTTCCCACTTTTTCGGGCCTGCTTTTCCTCCACAGTTGGTATACTCACTCTATGCCTGATGTACGGCGCGAGGGCCCACGTGATGCTATTAGGCCAATAGCGACGCGGTGTCGGCCTCGGCCAGAGCGCGCGAGGAGGAGGCGGCGTTCTTCAAAACGTGGCACTACTTTACGAAGTTTAAGGGGCTTTATTGTTCTCCGGCGGCTGCTGCTGGCGTAGCCGTTCGGGCGCGGCATCTTGAAAGCAATTTAGAATCGGCTGGCGCAGGACACAGGTAACTGGAGGTCGCGGAAGAGGCCTTCCTGCTGCAGTGGACGTAAAATAGGATGATGATGAACTAAAGTACGCTTCTATTTCATTATAACATACACAGTATAAGGAAAAACGTAAACCTACTATGCATTTCTAGCACTACACATACACTCCTTTGATGTCATTGCTGTTACTGAAACATGGCGGAAAAAGGGGCAAACATGTGCATATTGCAGGGCATTCAACGATATCATCCGCAAGTGGTTTACATTCTCGCGGGGGCGGTGTTGCTCTTTTTATCAAGAACGGCCTAGGATTTATCACTCTTTAATAAGTCACGCGTAGTTCTTCTGAGATGGAAGCGCGCTTTGTTTAGATTCAACGGCGGCTTCTTGTAGGGGTTGTCTGTCGCCATCCGAAATCAGATGCAACGGCCTTCTTCCGTGGCCTTGAATATATATTTTTTCCAAAAAGAAAGGAAAAGCACAACCTCCCGGTAGTTATTGTAGGTGATATTAACATTGACATATTAGCACAATTTACAGAGATTACACATATCTACTGGAGTCTTTCAGCTTCCGAAATTTTATTTACGACCCTGCACGAGTTACCAGCACATCGGCTACACTTCTTGATCATGCGCTTAGCAACATCGCTGAATGGATTCATGGTGGCGTACATACGGAACCGCTGGGTCGCGTCCAGGAAGCGTGGAAATGCGTCAAGTGACACGGACAGCGAGGCAACTGAGTTGTACTCGGACAACGTCGACTTGTCGGACGACGATTTCACGCTTGTCATGAGCCGAACCACAAAAAGAAGACTACTACGGAGGTCATTGTCACCAAGTGTCTCCACCGTGAAGACAACATCACAGCGCTGGCCGTACACGATGCTTTTCATGCCTGTGGACCCAGTGTCAAATCTGCGACTCCTAAACAGGCAAGTCCTTTCTGCGTTTCTTGAGAGAATCGCGCCAAATAAGATAAAGGACGTTAGAATAAACGCACGGAAGAATGTCCTTGCAGTAGGTGCTCTGCACCGTAGTGCACTGCAAAGAATGGGGCACGTAACGGAGATCGACAAAGTACAAGTGCGATCCATGATACCTACAGGCTGCAACGGGACTATCGGCGTCATTTATGATGTCGATATTTCTATACCAACCGACGACTTACGAGTAATAATAAAGCCAACCACAGAAGGCACTCTTATCACGCACATCACAAGACTTGGCAACACCCGTTGCCTGAAGCTGTGGTTTGATGGAGACAGCCTTCCCTCAGATGTCAAAGTTGGCCACGTCCGCCATCCAGTCCGCCCATACGTACCGAAGCCCCTGCAATGCTACAAATGCTGCAAGGTGGGACACGTAAAAGGTGTCTGTAGGAATAACCTCGTGTGCCTACGGTGCGCCGAATCTCATTCAGCAGATAGATGCCTGCCGCGCAACTGTATTAAAGTGCCCTAACTGCCATGGTACTCATGAGGCCTCAACCAATGATTGCCCGCGGGTGAGGAACGAGCGAGCAGTACTCAAACGCATGGTACGGGACCATTCAACACACAAAGAGGCTGCCGCTACTCTCGACGACGACGACATCGCCACCGAAGAGCAGCACGAAGAGTTACGTCTACTGAAAGATATACACCATCTTCAGGCAAAGCGGCTACCGCATCAACGCCGACTTCCACAAAAACAGACACTGCGAAAACGAAGACTGGGGCAACACTCTCACCTCCTGAAGAGTGGCCTACACTTCCACGAGCACAACCTACCTCGGAGTCACATCAAATTGCGCCGCCCGTAATGACCTCACGAACCGCGGATGGGACGACGACTGAGGATCGCCAAGTCATAGTGATGCTAAAGTCACTTATCGACGCCATGCGCATTCTACTGAGCAGCATGAAAACCCCGTCGGCACAGAGCGCACTGCAGGTGCTGGGCACCTTTAGTCCGGTGCTTGCGGCTCTAGGGTAAAACCACGGCCCCAGAAATGCCGTCGTTTCAAGAGGAAGTCCAGAATGCATCTCTCTTTCAGTGGAACGCCAGAGGGCTTAAGTCACGCATGTCCGACTTTAGACAGTTTGTATTTGCGCACCAATTCCCCATTATCGTGATTTGCGAGCCCAACCTGTCAGCTAGCTCCCATCAGACTGTCCGGGTATGAGTGCTTCATGTCCTCTACCCACGGAGAGTGCAGCAAGGTTGTTGTGTTTATACGCCGTGACTTGACTTATATACATCACCCAGTGCCTCCTGACGAAGCGAATCAATACGTTTGCTTAACAGTGAATAAGAAAAAGCTCACGTTCACAATTCTTGGAGCCTATTTATCTCCAGCAAGCCGTCTAGATTGTGAGCGCCCACGGGGAATTTTAACATCGACTCCACAGCCGTGGCTGCTCACCGGTGACTTTAACGCCCACCATTACCTATGGGGAAGCTCCAAAGTTAACTCTAGAGGCAGAACGTTGGTGTCCTTTGCCTCTGAACGCGAATTTTGCTTGTCAAATGATGGTAGCCCTACTTATCTGCCTGGATAAGCGTATAGTAGCTGCTTGGACCTAACCTTCGTTTCACGTTCGCTTTCGAGAAGAGTGCACTGGTTTTCGGATTTAGAAACGCGGGGTAGCGACCACATCCCAACCTATTTGAAGATCAAAGGTTTGCCTAGCTCCAAGTCCTCCAGAACAGTCAGTGCACCGATTTGCCTAAATACAAAATAATAATGGAAAACTGTTGTCGTGACGGCACCTCTTATAACCTACAGGGCGCGATAAAGGATGCCATACAAACAACCACGCATTTGCTTTTGAGGTGTTCTTACCGCACCGATTTCGACGTCGAACTAGCAAAACTTCGAGCAATTCGTCGTCGTGCGGAGCGAAGATATAGACACACGAAATCCAATCATGATTTGAGATTAGCTAGACGAACACAAAAGAAAATACAACGTCACATGAACAAGCTGGCTTCGCGACAATAGGCATCCTTTTGCGAGTCCCTGGATCCGCGAAAACTTTTGTCGCTTATATGGAGGACTGTTCGTGGCCTTCGCACAACCTTTGGTCAGCGCCACCCGTTTAAATCTCTGGCACTTTATCTACAATGTAGTGATATTGACGTCGCTGAATCTTTCTGCAGAAAAATTGCTGGCGAGGCAAATTCCGATGGAACGGGTACGGGAACGCTCGACCACCCACTATACTCACGCGATCCCCGCATGGAATGTGCTTTTTCTATGGAAGAACTAGAAGCTGCGCTGGCTTTGTGCATGCAGGCGTTCTTCAGTGCAAGGAACTGACGGTATTACATACCGTGCCCTGTGTAACCTAGGAGACCAAGCTCGGAAGGCACTCTTGCTCTTGCACAACGACTCCTGGCAGACGGGTACGGTTCCGCAAGAGTGGAAGTCAACTCGCCTCATTCCACTTCTCAAAGCTGGCAAGTCGGCTTTGGACATTTCCTCATACCGTCCGATCGCACTTGCCAGCTGTGTCGGAAAAACAATGGAAAGAATGACTTTAACATGTCTGGAACGGTACTTAGAGTACTATGAAATCTATCCACATGCTATGGCCGGATTCAGACGGGGCCGTTCGTCAACAGACAGCGTTGTTGACTTGATAACATTTGTGCAACACCAAAAAGCCTGTAAGCGACTATCTGCTGCTCTGTTTCTAGAAGTTAAAGGAGCTTATGATAATGTCACCCATGAAGCCATCCTTAGCACATTAGAAGCCGTTCGACTTGGTGGTAAGATGTATATGTGGGTATGCAACTACTTACAGAGGAGACCATTCTACGTGCACACAGAAAATGGCCCGACATCCGAACATTACTGTAGCCGAGGAGTCCCTCAAGGCTTAAAGCTTAGCCCGACTCTTCTCAATCTCACCCTCAGTGGATTAGTTTACAACCTGCCAAGCACCATACGACTTTCCATCTATGCGGACGACATCTGCATTTGGGCATCAGGTGTGACACGACTTCAGCGTCGCGCTCGGCTTCAGAAGGCAGCCACAATGACATCTTGCTACCATCGTGAACAAGGACTTGAAATTTCATGCGGAAAGTGCGCAATGGTGGCATTCACGAGGAAGCCAATGTCTGGTTACGGCGTATCTGTTAACGGACAACTTATACCATACAGCAGAAGTCACAGGTTCTCGGGATTCGTAATTGACAGAGACCTGTCTTGGACTCCGCACGTCAATTACGTGAAAAAGCGGCTGACTTCTATCTGTCACCTGTTCAGGTTCCTTGCAGGAAAATGTTGGGGAGTATCTATACACGCTATGTTACAGTTGTACATGGCGTTGTTCGTTGGATTCCTGCGATACAGCCTGCTTGCAATATCCAACACCTGCAAGACTAACCTGCGTACGATTCAGAGTAGTCAAGCCCAAGCCCTTAAGATATGTCTTGGCTTACCACGCAGCGCATCAACGGCTGAAACCATTGCCCTTGCGCAGGTTTACCCGATCACGACGCACATTACCGTTGAGAAAATGCGTATGCATCTCAGGCATTATGCTAGGAACCTTTCCCATCACTTGGCGAGCCTCACTGCTGCAAGGCCCTGCTCGACATTTAGCGGTATTGTCAGTGCACATCGTGCGTCGTTTACTACAGGGTACGCACCTGCGGCCAAGCCAGCGTTTCCTCCGTGGTGTTTGAGCCGTCCACAAGTACATATAATGATTCCAGGACTACAGAAGAAGACAGATCTACCGGCCCCTGCTCTAAAGCAGCTGAGCTTACTTCTGCATGAAAAGTACAGCAACCACGTGCACATCTATACCGATGGATCGACTACGTCGTGCAGTTCTGGTGGTGCCGTGGTTATACCAACGCGAGGAATGACACTGCGGTTCAAGACGTCGCATGTCACGACCTCAACGGCGGCAGAACTAACGGCCCTGCGTCGAGCACTGGAATTCATTGATTCTGAAAGTCCTAGAAAATGGGCTGTGTTCTGTGATTCAAAACCGGCATTACAGTGCACGCAGTCAGTTCTCCTAAACGAATGTCATGACCAATTGACATACGAAGTCGTGAAGTTTTACCATGATGTCCAACAAAAAGGCCACGAGGTCGTTTTTCAATGGGTACCTGGCCACTGTGGAAGCAGTGGCAATGATTCCGCCGATAACGCTGCTCGCACAGCACATCAAGAAGAGCACAACGTTCCAATTTCGCTTTCGAGGACTGACGCTGCAAGGCAGCTTCGACACCTGGCACGCAGTCTCACAGTGACCGAGTGGAACTCGCCAAACTTACGACTTACACGACTACATCGACTAAACCCCTCCCTGCAACTCCGTCCTCCACTCGGACTTCCTCGACGTGAAGCTACGCTTCTCTGTCGCCTTTGGTTAGGAGTTTCTTTCACAAAGGCATACTCTACATTAATTGGAGTGACTGACAGTGCAGCATGCAAGGTCTCTGGCACCGAAGAAAACATCGACCACCTGCTGTGCCACTGTCCAAGATATGCCCTAGAGAGACAAGAACTTGCCAAAGCTTTCCGAAAACTGGACAATCGGCCGCTTTCTGTGCAGGTGCTGCTGGAATACCGCCCCCATCGCCCGTCGGCCCATAAAGCGGTGAAGGCGCTTTTGTGTTCCTTAAAGACGACATGTTTGTGCGACCACCTGTGACTACTAATGCAATTTCTGTAAAACCACATGCGTCAGCGAACTTGCCGCAATTTCCTTCTTTCCTTCCCTCCTCTCTCTCCCTGTGATCTTTGCTTTCCCCTTTCCCATTCCTCCGGTGTAGGGTAGCCAACCGGACGTTATTCTGGTTAACCTCCCTGCCTTCAACTTTTCTCTTTTCTCCCCCTTTCCTCCTCTCTGACCCTATTAAATTATGCGGTTTTACGTTCCAGAACCACTTTCGATTATGAGGCACGCCGTATTGGAGGACTCTGGAAATTTTGACTTTAACGTGCACCTAAATCTAAGTACACGGGTGTTCTCACATTTCGCCCTAATCGAGATGCAGCCGCCATGGCCGGGATCTGATCCTGCGACCTAGTGCTCAGCAGGCCAACACCGTAACCGCTCAGCAACCATGGCAGGTTCTGACCATTTCCCAATTTTTTTCACTTTCACATAACACTAACAGTGTCATTCGTCCTACTGTCGAAACCGTAACTAAAATTGTCGACGATATGTTGCGCAACATATTATTATTGTTGCGCAACAATATTAGTAACAAATTTTGATGCTCTATATGATGACAATGTTGAGACAGAGTTTTGCAATCTGATTGCATTGCTCAGAAATACAGTAATGATTAGCACTAAACTATATGTCCTCGGTCGTACGACGAACCGTTTTCCCCGTGGATGACAAAATAAATCTTGATTATATTGAAAAATAAAGATTATTGGCATAAAACATGTAGATGCAGTAAGAAAAACAGATTGTTCTTGTTACAGTTAAAAAAGTGCGTAATCAATCTGTTTCAGTGATGAGAGCACAAACAAAAAGAAGAACTTTTACTCGCGTAAATTTCAACAAACAGCGTGAGATAGAAAACTATGTAGAGCACTGTGAATGACGTTATTGGCAGAGTTCGGAAAGAAAATGACCTTCCGAAAAATAATAATCAATATAGTGCGTAGAGTTTTAACCCTTACTTTAGTAGAGTAGGACCGTCATTAGCAGCACAGCTTCCAGGTTCGGACAGTAATTCTTGTTTACACGTCTCAGTTGTCCATACGTTTTTACTGTAGCTATTAAAATTAGTGAGCTGCGTTGCCTTTTTCTGGTTTTCCAGTAATAAATCTCCTGAACCTTACGGAATTACAATGAGACTGATCAAGGAAAATTTTGATGTATTGGCGCCAATCTTATGCAACCTTTTTAACCATTCGTTATAGATTCGTCATTATATGCGGCTGAGTTGAAAACTGCCGAAGTAGTTCCTATATTTAAAGACTCAGACCGTTCGTATCGATCTAATTACCGACGTATCTCGATACTAACTATAAATAATATAATGCTCCAGAAAGTAATTGCTAAAAGATATCGAAGTTATTTTGAAAGCCATTACGTGCTATGTCCCCAGCAATGTGGAGTTAGAACAAAACATTGCACATCCACGGCTGTTTCATTACGTACAGCATATGGCGCGCGGCGACGATTTTATTGCCCTTTGACTTTATAAGGAACCTCATGGCGACGTCGATGCCGACAGCAGAAATGCGCCTGGGGTCCCCATATAATTGCTATCCCAATAAAGAGAAACAAGAATAGTTACGCAGCTGAGGCAGCGTGCGCCATGACGAAGCATGCTGCTCCAATGGCTATGTATAGACTTAAGTGCTGTTCTGCAGGCCGCTCTATTATTGCTTTCCGAAGAAAGGGGACAGCGTAAAGCACGGCGGGGGGAGGGGAAGGGGTATGTGCAATTTTTGGAATGGCCAAAAACCCTGTACACTTGATTGTAGAGACCATCGCTACGCCCACGGCTCGCGTGTTGCAGCTCACATCGACCGCGTTATCACTCTAAAAACAGAGTTCCGGGCACTCTCTTTGAGGGAGTATCTGCTTGTCCTATATTTCACTTTCTTTTCGAAAGTAGATCGACCCTCTTTGAGAGAGAGTAGGGCAACTCCTCCTGACAATTTTGTTGCTCCACCGCAAGGGAGTGCTAGTACTCTTCCGCAGAGTGATAATACTCTCCCCACAGGGAGTGCTAGTACTCTTCCACAGAGTGCTAATACTCTCTCCACAGGGTCATAGTACTCTCCCAGACCGAGTGCTACGACTCCTCCAAACCGAGTACTTCTACTCCTCCAAGCCGAGTGTTTCTACTCCCCCAAACAGAGCGCTTGTACTCCTTCAGAACAGAGTGTTAGTACTCTTCCCAATAGTGTGAAAGCACGATGTAGATCTATGGTCACGTTTGAAGGGATTTGCAGTACATATATGTGGGGAATATTTGATTCCTTCATAATCAGCTTCTGCACTTATGCTTGGTGAATGGGATGTAATCTGTAGTGGCCGAGTCACTCACATGAAACATTTTCTCTCTTAAAAAGTCAAAATCGTTGTTGATCAATCACAAGAGAAACTGAATAATAATTTGAGAAACATGCTGGCAAAGACATAAAATCAGATTACAATGATGCCGATGAAATTTAGAACACATATTGCAATAAAATATACGTATATTCTCTAAAGTATCATCAGTATTAGTGTAGAAATATCCTTTAATTTCAATTGGCTCCTTCTTTTCAAAAATAAAGTGTACAATTGAAAGTTAAACATAGAAAGAACTTGTCAAGCTCGCAAAGTATTGACACTCTGATCGAAGAAAAATATGCGCCACATTACTGGCCAGCAAACGCATTTCTGGCACAAAACGCGTGCACTTATATGGCAGAGGTTACCAGATGAGCTGCTATGCATGGGGCTGGTAATGTCGATAAATTGTGGAATAAACTTTTTTGTGTACCATATTCCAAGACCGCAGCTCATTTGATAACATCCGGTGCAGCGTATGGCTGTCCCTGACTGAGAGTACAGTACATTTAGAAATGTGTTGTATATTCTCATGTAAGGCTGCAGGTGTAGCTAGCTTTGCTTATATTTCACATAAAGTTATTCATGTATGGGCTGCACCCCATTGTTTCTAAGTGTGTCTTGTAGTGGTTCTGCAGCAATATCCGGCCCGGTCTCAAACCGGTACAGAGCCGTATTATATTTCCTCTTCGGTTGGCCTCCTCACAAAAGTAGTTTCCTGGTGCTGTTGGAATTAATCCGTTACACTTTCTCAAAAATTAATAAAATTAAATTTACATTATTATGCAGTGTGTAGCATATGAGTATAAAACTGCAAGGAGCATTGGAATTTAAATCTTGCGCATCAAATTTCTTGTCATATATGGTAGCGTTTCATTTCCATTACGGTAAGAATGCTATACTTCTGAGGAGCAGCTTGATGAATATGATGCATCAAAGGCGACATAAGCATAAGTACAGGAAGGGAAGTGCACGAAAAAGACAAAGAAGCAAAACGTAAACTGAGAATGGCGCCATTCTGTTTCATATATCCCTTCCATGCACGTGGATATTGCATGCTACTATGCATATACTTGCACAATGAACCAACTACCTGAAACCAAAGCTTTTTCCCTGCTGAAGTGGTTAAGATGCGCTAAAGTAAAAAAAAAAAACTTATCGCACTTACAGAATCTTCGTCTCAAAACAAGCACATATCTGTCTAGGAAGATTAATACATCACCTCACTGTGCACTCTATCTTAAGTCCAGATGAATTATGTCTACAGAAGCCATGAAACTAAGGGGCTTTTGCTTAACACTATCTGTTCAAATGCGCCAATTGATGAACAAGTGTTCTACTCAGACGCTCTCAGTTCTTTGCATTGAACTCATCTGTACCTCCACTAGCATACTTCGTTGGCAAGTAGATTAGAGAAAAATAGTTCAGCACAATGCGTTGGCGGGCTGGTTGGTGCGAATCCATGAATACATTTTTTTAGCGCAAAAAAACAGACACAAGAAAGACGATGCAAAAAGCCTCTTGTCCTGTCATCCTTCTTGTGTCTGTTGTTTTGCGCTAAAAAAGTATTCATAGATTGGAGAAACCACAATCTTACATCTTTAAAATAATTTTCAATTCCAAGTGACTCTCCGGCTTCTAAGACCTAAGGTATGCAGCACGGTGCACACAGTTAAAGGCCTTAATTGCTCCTTGCTTTCGCTTCGGGAGGTACGAACGGTTCTAATGAACTGGTTTCGTGAGCATGCACGTAAACGATAATGACTTCTTAAACATGGGATTCTCTTTACCCAATGCTTCCCCTTTCTGGAACCTAAAATGAAGCCATAATTCTAAAATTAAGTGTAAAAATAGATCAAAAGAAAGGCATGAATATCTGCCTGCTTCATGTCAGCATTTACAATACAGAATCACAATGGTTTCTTTTTGCACTCTAGCATTCACATGCTGTTAAAAGTAAGCTATTAAGCTTAACTGCGAGTCGGCCTAGTTGGAACAGATTCATCTTAGAAGTTTTTGTGCACAAACAAACAGGGACGAAGAATAGAAGCAACACAAGGACGAGCGCTTTCTAACAACTGGTTTTCTTTTTGAAGAACCACTTGCTTAAATACCCACAGATCTGCGCCATCTAGTCAACAGTGCACGCCTATAGCGCATATAATGTCTTTGTCTCTGTGGGCATTTAAGCAAGTTGTTCTTCAAAAATAAAACCAGTTGTTAGAAAGCGCTCGTCCTTGTGTTGCTTCTATTCTTCGTCCCTGTTTGTTTGCGTACAAAAAGTATTAAGGGTGTTAAATATATGTAAGCACCTAACCAACATGAGCTGTTGCTTTTTATAGTGAACACAGGCACCGTGCTCATTGTAAGTATCATATCACTAAACAAACATGCAATTTTATTCTACGACTATTTTTTTATCACGTGGATATACCTGTTGAGAGACAAGACAAAAAACAGTCACTAATCAGATTTTTTTAATCACATTTCTAACTTTTCAATGGCACTTGCTCCTATGTGTTTGTCTCGAGAGAGCATACTTGATTTTGACTTTCGCATCAGAGACATTACATAAATATACCATGTAAGATGGCTGCACGTGAGAATCTTGGTGTGACATACTCTATTTTGATTTTGTTGACATTTAGTCAAATGGTACACCCAATATACCAACATTTTAGTTGTCTTGTCCAAATTGCAAATCAATGTGTTTTGATTGTTTGGCGTGCGCTCCTCTGAACTACGTGAAGTCGCGCTGGGCTGGCTCTTTGACATCCTTGTGTCCTTACAGCTGCCTTCCTGCGTCATATAAAGCGGGTGCCTGAAAAAATATCGTGTGGAAAAGTAAACACGAGGACATGGTGTAAAACAACATCAAGACAGTCAACATCATGGCACTAAAGAAAGTCTTAGCTCTTAGTCTTTCTACTAAGCAGAACTTCTAAATGACTGCAAGAGTTAACTGCTAAACTACAATTTTTAGATTTACACAAAAAAGAAATAACGGACAGTTCATCTTCGTTCGGCACCAATGTTAAAATACTCCTGCTAATGAATAGAATATTGGTGATTGTCAGATCTGATCGATCTGCCATTAGTCTGGTATGTCGCAAACACCACTTGCGACACATCCTAAGACGTGCCCAGTGTGCCCCCCGCACCATCTAGGGTTGTGCCACTGCTCAAGCCATAATTTGAGGATCATATCTGCAAACTTGATGCTCAGTAGGGATGAAAATATGGTCCTTCAGTTCAATGGATATGACTGGATGTGCCTATAATAAAGGGCAACAAGGCTTGCTATGGCTATAATAAAGGGCAACAAGGCTTGCTATGGCTATAATAAAGGGCAACAAGGCTTGCTATGGCAAGCTTACCCACATTTCAATAATAAAAAGAAAGTTCACTGCGGCCTGCATCTAAGCTTACTGAAAGGCATGAACTTATTTTCATTTATGAGGTGTGCAATGGAGTTGATTTTGACAGACTCGAATAGTGCTGCAGTTTGAAATCTAGCATTTTACATTCTCGAAGGCATGTAAAAGTTGCAGTTAGACCGCAGTTATTAGTTTATCGGATGAACACTTTGTTTTGTGTATGACAGACCACTGCTAACACAGAATTGAAGCAACGTTTGATTTGGATATATTATTTCTCTACCAAAAATATTAACGCGATAAACAGATTTAGATCTGCCATGCAGTATCAAGACGCACACATTACGCTTGTAACCCGAAGAGGAAGGGTGATTTAGATGTTCATATGGCATAACTCTGAAACGCCAAATCATATTAGCAAATGCACAGGCATGTCCAAAACAATAAGCCTATGCAAAGCGCCCCTGTAATTGTAATTACACACACAGCAGCCGTTATATTCGATGCCGATGCATAACTCGCTGCTTGACAATTCGCCCATTCCGTAGACATAAGCAGCCTTTCAGATTGGCACCGTGCTCGAAAACCGCAACAGGATACATAAAATCAGACATATAATCACACTATTTCAATACGTGAGCAAAAACAGTTCAGTCTTAGGACTAAACACCATGAGAGCGATTTAGTGCGCGACGGCGACGAGCGAAGGCTTCGAGCGACAAAACGGGCCGTCGCTTGAACAGATCGGTCGGTTCTGGAAATCTAGAAATCGTTGCTCGCCTCCTGGAAGTGCTTTGAGCGACTAGCCAATAGCGCGAAGCCGGAACTGGATGTACATCGCTCAAATACTACCGACTGTCGCGCGGAACGAGCAAACGCTTCAATTTTTATGCATGCAAGGATAAGAACCTACTGCAAGACCTTCGTAAATATTTTATGCTACTTTTTACAGTAAAATACATCAACTTAAATTACTAAAGCACGCGTAACGCTAGTTTCGACGCATGTTTGCAACCCTCATACCGGCAACACCGGGGAGGCATCGCTCAAGATCGTCGCTAGGACGGAGTACGACTTGTAGGCGATGAGCGAACGCAACAACCATCTCCATCGTATCGCTTGTAGCTGTCGCGCGCAAGATCGCTTATATGCGGTTTATACGTTATTCAGCATAATACATCGATTCCTCATGCGTTTTGAGTAAGTTCAAGAAAACGCGCCCAATTGATCTCTTGCAGCATGCGGCTGAATGCCTGCGGCAATGTTTCTAACTAGCACTGGTGCTGCATGTAACTTCAGTGGTCGCAGATTACCCATGGGCGAGACACCGTCAAGCGCGCGGCTTATTTATAACGAAAGCATGCCGCCAGCAAAATGACACCTTCTGTTATGTGACTACTTATTTCAACAGCATTCCGCACACAGTAGACTGCCAAACTAAATAAATTCAAACCCACAAAACGCACGCTAAGCACGCTCCGCACAGGCTAGGAATCATGGGCTGGTGAACAAACCATTTTAAGCGTCCTCTCGCCTCGCGTCTTATTGAACATGCTATGGCTCTGGCAGCGTTTATGATTTTCAAAGCTCTTACAGATAGCGGCAAGTGATAAAATCACATCGAATTATCGCGACGACTGGCTTTTTCGATTGACATCGAGAGACACAGCGCGCTTGTAACATGTAATGAGGAGTGAAGATAACCGATGGTCATTAAGGGTTACGGACTGGATTCCAACGGAAGGGAAGCGTAGCAGACGGCGGCAGAAAGTTAGGTTGGCGGATAAGATTAAGAAGTTTGCAGGGACAGCATGGCCACAATTAGTACATGACTGGGGTAGTTGGAGAAGTGTGGGAGAGGCCTTTGCCCTGTAGTGGGCGTAACCGGGCTGATGATGATGATGATGATTACAATCAGGTTGATCTCATAGGGAGTTCCTAATGTCTGTTTCTTCTCCCGCCAGCGGTCTTTCCTCTGGACGGCTTTTCGTCCCACTAGTGATATCTCTATAGAGGCTTTCTTGCGCAGTGGCATTCACAGCGTTCCAGTTGCGTAGTGCCGACCAATGGGGTACACATCGGCATGAAGAAACCAAAGACAATTCAAGAAGAGCTGCGGAAAGCTACCCCGCACTTTCAGAGCATAACCGATGTCCGACAATTTGGCAGAGGGGCATTCGACGTTGTTCGCCGGACGAGACCTGTGTTTCGGACCTTCTAAATTGTGGAATGTTCGCGAATCACCGCGTGACCCCTTTTATTCCTGCTCATCTAGCTTTAGTTAAGGCGCTAGTTCGGGGAGTTGACGGAAGTCTGTCTGCTTCCGAGGTGCTGCAGATGTTTTCCACAGCAGGTGCCATATCCGTCTAACGATGTTCACGAGTTTCTGAGAATCAAAGAGCCCCCGCAAAGTCGGTCATTGTCACTTTTGCAGGCACAACTAGGCCCACAGAGATCAAGACGTGGACTCTAATGTACAGGGTTGAAGCACTTTCTCGCCGCCCACTGCAATGTGTTCAGTGTTGGCGATATGGTCACAGCATTCAGGGATCCAGATCAGAGCTTCGGCGCCGCATTTGCGGAGAAGGCCACGATGCAAAGAAGTGTCCCTCTCAGAGTGAGCGATGCTGCTTGTGTGAAGTTTCTCACCCTTTGGACTCTTCGAAATGCCCTGCAAGAGACCAAGAGCTTCAAATTCTATAACGTGTAGAACGGAAGCGATGTTCGCGTCGTGAGGCTTGGCCTATTGTATTAGAATAATCATGCGGGTACGCTGAAGCTGCTGCACGTCACCCAAAAGCTATGAATCCATCCCTTGGTGATGATGTAGCAGCTCCTGTGGAGAAAGGTGTGGCAAAAGGCCTTGACAGTCTTTTTCAAACCTTTCCGAGACTATCGGGCAACAATTCACTGCTCAGATGTCACAGCTTTTGCAGGTTGCTGCGCGACCAAGTGTTGTTTCGGAGAGCACAGCTTCTAATGGGAATATAGACGAATGCCTATGGGAAGACCACCACGTACCGCACTGCTGAAAAAAGAGAACCTTCCGGATCTAAAGCTGAAGGCCAGTGTGGTAACCGTTGCCAGTCCGGTTCAGAAAACATTGAGAACATGTATTTGCATGCTCGAACGTGTAAACGTCGCGCTTCTTTGCACTACCCTATAAACTACTATCCTTCATAGACTAATGGCTAAAAAGATTGAAAATTACGACCTATCAAAGGATGATTTCCTAAAATATCGTATTTTACAGATGTCAGTTAATACTACCGGTAGATAATCAACATAGGGACCTTATAAGTGCTGCAGTGAAACTGTAGTTCCATTTTTTGCTGCAGCCACTGATTTGTTATACTTTTGTGAAGAACATTCTCCTGATTTGATTATTTTTGCAAGAAACATGGTTGTCTACAAATAGGAGATTTCATTTAAAGAATAATGGTAGTTTTCATCTGGATCGCCCTTCTCGTAGAGGAGGTTTAGCATTTTTTATCTCATCGAAAATATGTCATAGAACTGAGATTAGTCATCAGTTATTCTCTGGAGAAAGTAAGGTACTAGCATTGGACGTAATACTGTCGGGTTGTGCCCCATTTTCGAGGAGGGAGGAGGAATAAACTTTTATTGTAGAACCAGCACTTTATGATGGCCGGGCCTAAGCCTCCCACGAAGGGACGCCGAGGGCTTGCCTCGCCGCCGCCTCGCGAGCGTGCTGGGTCGCCCAGGTTTGGTCGTCGAGGTCGGAGCTCCGCAGAGCCTCATGCAACCTCGACGAGACAGTCGTGGTGTTAGTCTGTGTGTACTGTGCTGGGCACTCCCATAGCATATGCGGAAGCGTAGCCGGGTGAATTCCACAGCACCGGCAGTTGGGGGTAGTGTAGACGTCTGGAAATATAGGGTGGAGGCGGACGGGTAAAGGGTACGTGTTTGTTTGTAGTAGACGCAGGGTGGTAGCCTGCGCCCGGCTGAACTTTGGGTGAGGCGTGGGGAAGGTTCGGCGACTGAGGTAAAAGGCCTTAACGAGATCGTTATAAGTTGTCAGATTGTCCCTGGTGTCCAACTCATCTCCAGTGACTCCGGCGCGGCTGACTAGGCCTCGCGCTATGCAGTGGGTGACCTCGTTGAGATTGGGGAGGTGTGGGTGGACAGGGCCCGCATGGGCCCGGATCCATGTTAGGGAGATTATGCTGTCTTTAGAATGTGGTGCCTGGCAGAGGACGCGAAGAGCTTGGGGAGAAATACGGCCTTTGCTGAAGTTAGTAACGGCTAAGCGAGAGTCACACACTATAGTGTGACAGGTGGGATCTAAAGTGGCCAGGGCGATGGCCACTTCTTCAGCCGTCTCGGCAGTGGGGGTAGTGACGCTGCAGGCGTGGTGTAGGACTCCATCGCGTGTGGCGACGGCCACAAATCGTGTGCAAAGGGAGTGTTGGGCTGCATCAACAAATGTGACGCCAGGTACGTGGGCAAGGGCTTTTATGATAGCTCCGGCCCGAGCTTGGCGCCGGGCCGTGTTATGTTCAGGGTGCATGTTTCTAGGCATAGGGTCTATGTAGATCCAGCTACGGATGTCGGTCGGGATCGGTTGTTTGGGGCCCTGTTGCTGATGGTAGGTGAAGCCAAGCGTGGACAGAATAAAGCGCCCCGTTTCAGTAAGGGTGATCCGTTCAAGCTGAGAGCGTTGTTGGGCTTCAATGAGTTCGGAAAGGTTGTTGTGAACTCCCAGTTGGTTGAAGAGTTCAGTGCTGGTGCAATGCGGGAGACCAAGTGCTTGCTTGTAGACCCCTCGTATGAGGGTGCCGAGCTTGTTTTGCTCAGCCCGGTACCAGCTGAGGTACGCAGCAGCGTAGGTAATGTGGCATATGACAAAGGATTGGACGAGTCGGAGAAAGCTTTCTTCTTTGAGTCCCCCTCGTCGGTTAGATATACGTTTAAGAAGTCGTAGGGGTTTTTTATATTGGGCACAGATCTTGTTGAGAGCCAAGGCGTTGGAGCCGTTGGTAGAGATGGTGAGACCGAGAACCCGGATACTAGGGACGTGTGGGATAGGACTGCCATCTCCAGGGCGTAGGGTGATGGCGTCACAGGGTCGGTGATCAGATTGGTGTTTGGGAGGGCGACCCCGCTGAATGGGCTTGTATGGCAGAAGCTCCGATTTAGCCTGCGAACAGCACAGTCCTGTCCCTTGGAGATAGGCTTCAACCGCGTCAGTCGCCGTTTGGAGGGCTGATTCCACTTGACCATCACTGCCTCGGTACGACCAGATGGTGATGTCGTCTGCCTAGATGGTATGGTTGATATTGTCGACTTGCTGAAGTTGCTTGGCAAGGCCAATCATGACTAAGTTAAAGAGCATGGGAGAGATAACTGAACCTTGCGGGGTGCCTTTGCTGCCAAGGAGAAGCTGGTTTGATCGTAAATCCCCGGCCGAGAGGGTAGCCGTGCGATTGGAGACAAAGTCACGGGTGTAATTGTAGGCTCGCTCTCTAGGTGGAGGTTGGAGACCTGGTCAAGGATAGCTGCATGGGAAATGTTATCAAAGGCTTGAGTGAGGTCGAGTCCGAGGATGGCTTTCATGTTACGGGAACGATCGTTTAGCAATTGATGTTTTAGCTGCAACATAGCGTCTTGAGTAGAAAGGTGAGGGCGAAATCCAATGATGGTGTGGGGATAGAGAGAGTTGTCCTCGAGGTGACTATTGATGTGTGCTAAGAAGGCGTGTTTCATCATCTTGCCTACGCATGAAGTGAGGGAGATGGGCCTTAAGTTATTGAGGCTAGATGGTTTGCCAGGCTTTGGGATTAGGATAACGTTTGCAGTCTTCCAGGCAGCTGGAAGGGCACCACTGCACCAGCAATCGTTGATGTAGTCAGTCAGATGGGACACGGACTTGTCATCGAGATTGCGAAGGCTTTTGTTATTGACCCCGTCTGGCCCTGGAGTAGAACGACCGTTAAGCTTGCGTAGAGCAGCATGTATTTCAGATACGCTGAAATCGGCGTCTAGTGTAGGGTTGGGGCTACCGATGTAATTGCTGTGTGGACTGACTTGTCCCCTGGAGATATATCTGGTGCAGAGGTGATCAAGCATCTGACGGTTTAGGCGCTGCCCCTTCCATCGAGCTAGGATGGCGGCTTTAGCCTCCAGAAGATGGGCGAGGCGGCTATCCATGCGTTCAACTGAGGCATCTCTAGTTACCACCCGAGTGGCCGTTTGAACATCAGTGCGTAGCGCTTGCATCCAGGTGTTAATGTCGGTAATGCCTTCTGCAGAGGTAGAACCTATGCGTATTTTTACCTAGTCGGTAATAGTGAATTCTTTAGTGGGGGCAGGGGCGGCAGCGAGTTGGGGTAAAGAGAGAGCAAGGATATAATGGTCGCTGCCCAGGTCTTGCTGGGTATTGGCCCAGTGTGCATTGTTGATATGTTTGATGAAGGTGAGGTCGGGGGTAGAGTCCGGGTAGTGGAGGTACCGAGGCGTGTAGGAAAGGAGGGATCCGTGATGAGCGTAAGGCCTAATTCGTGGTAATCTTGCCAGAGGTTGCGAGCTGCAGCTTCCGTGCGAACGTAGCCCCAGCCTGTATGGGCGAGGTTGAAATCACCGCCGATGAGTAGGGGGTGCGTTCTAGCTACGTGAAGAGCCTTCTTAAAGAGGAAGCGACACCTTGCTTTGTGTTTGGGGCTATTGTAAATGTTCAGAAGGAAGATGCATTCTTTCCGTTTACGATTGGGAATTAATTCGAGGAATAGATGTTTGATGTGAGGACTATTGAGATCATGTTCAATAACAGGAATACGACGACGTACTAGGGTGGAGACCCGGCGAAGAGGGTGGGTAGTATGGAAGGTTTGATAACCAGGGAGCGTGGTCGGGGCGTTATGGGTTTCTTGAAGTAGGATAGCATGCGGGCGGCGGGTACGTTGGCGTAGGTATCGATTGAGTACCGGTTGTTTCTGATAAAAGCCTCGGCAGTTCCACTGCCAAATGAGGGCGTCTTGATTAGTGTTAGCCATGATGGGAGATGGTGGTTGTCGCCATCGGCGTCCCGGAAGGGTCGCAGACGGGGGCGGCATGGCTAGGAGGCGTGAGTATATGAGTTTCCAGGTTGGTCACGCGTTGGACAATACCAACACCGTAGCCCCGGCATATCTTGTTATTTGGGTTGTTGCATCTGGGTCGCAAGCCCCAAGGGTAGCGTTGGCCTGGTGGTTTGGGGCACAGCTGGAAGCATCTGAAGGTCCTGGCAAAGGATGAGTCGACTGTTAACAGAACAACATGTTTATTATAGCATCGCAAAAGAGCGGCCGGTCAGGTCGACCGAAGTGGAGAGACGGGAGAGCACGTTACTCGACGGAAGAATTCGAAGCCTCCTCTGGCGTCCGGGGGCAGCTACTTTTATACTCTCGGAGTCGAGGGCAAGAAGGAACGGCTCTGAAAGAGGCGCCCGTGACGGCGGCGCACGGACACGTTGTGACAAGAAGTGACGCATCCGCCGGGCCGGCGCCGGTCCGACCTCCTCGCTTCACAGTTGGGGAGCTCCTCTCCCCGGCTGCCGCGCTTTGACAAGCGTGGGCACCAACACACACACACACACACACACACACACACACACACACACACACACACACACACACACACACACACACACACACACACACACACACACACATACACACACACACACACACACACACACACACACACACACACACGCGCGCGCGCACACACACACACACACACACACACACACACACACACGAAGACACGTGGCATTGAAACATGCCTGGACGCGCTTGGCAGGAAGCACTGCGGCAGCGCTGAACTGGCCAAAATGTCCGCCGCTGTGAACGAAGCCCCGGCGTCCGTTGCATCCCCGCCGGCTATACCGCACGTCGGAGGCGAAACGTAACAGACCGCCCCGCCGGGAGAAGGAGATCCCGATGGTCAGGGGACTGCATCCGCTGTCCGGAGGGATGTGGCTCGATGATGCTCATAACCGAAGTCGGTCGTCCCTCGGCGTTTCTCGAGCGCAGTGCACAGACAAGGCCTCGTTCTCACATTCAGGTTCACACAGGACACTGCAAAGGGACTTCGGGAGAGTTGCCTTCTTTTTTCTCGTTCCCAGCAAGCGTTAGAACTACGCCGAAACTCAACCGCTCAGTCAGCAAGCACGACACAACCCTCACTTAGCCATGCCAGGCTCTTTCCCTTTTTATACTGCTGCCTAGTTCCTTACAGTAGTCTAGCAGCACTCAGAACGCGTCCACAAATTGGAAAATTGCACTAGAAAGCACGTCATGACTTTGAAACACTAAACAAAAGCAATATGTTAAATATCCTGCCTCAGGAAGAAAAACATCAGTAACAAACAACTTTGAGGCTGATTCCTACGTTAGGGGCCTCGACTTAAGTCATCGGCGTTACTGTTGAGACTCCCCTTTTTGTAACGCACCTCAAAGGAATATTGTTGCAAAGCGAGGCTCCAGCGCAGGAGGCGGCCATTTTTGGAAGAGATGGTCTGCAGTCATTGGAGAGGGCAGTGATCCGTCTCGAAGCATGCGAAGCGGAGACCGCAGCGAGCGACCGCACACCAGCTCAGCTGGCGAAAACCCCGTAACCGCATGCGGTGCGGTCCATAATGCAAACATCACCCCAGGCAGACACAGCTCGCAGTCAGTTTGTTGTTCAAACCACAATGCTCTCAACACGCGCTTCATGACGGAGTGGAGCTTCTCAACGGAATTCGACTGTGGGTGGCACACTGAGCTGTGTAACAGCTTCACCCCACACCTTTCGAGAAAGGCTGTCGTCAAAGCGCTAGTAAACACTGTGCTCTGATCTGACTGGATTTCCGCAGGAAAACCAACTCGCGCAAATATGGACAGTAGTGCATTGACTATCTCTACTGAGCTGAGTTCTTTAACCGGCACTGCTTCAGGGAACTTTTTCGCTGGGCAGATCACAGTCAAAGTGTGTCTGTACCCCGTGGTTGTTACCGGCAGAGGTCCCACTGTATCAATAACGAGCCGTCTAAAAGGCTTCGTCATGATAGGTACCAACTTCAATGGCGCCCTCGATTGGTCCCTTGGTTTGCCCACCCGCTGACAGGTGTCACATGTCCTCACAAAGTGTTCTGCGTCACGAAAACACCCTGACCAATAGTACTTTTGCGAGAGACGGTCCTTAGTCTTCTTAACTCCCAGGTGTCCGGACCACGAACCTCCATGCGACAAGCGCAACGGATCCTGACGGTAGCACTGAGGCACGACCAGCTGATCGAACTCCACTCCCCTGCGGTCTAGATACTTCCGGTACAGGACCCCACTTCGTTCCACAAAACGAGCATTTTTCTTGGCGATACCTTCCGTGACATTGCAGCGCATGTTTTCTAGGCTGCCATGCTTTTTTTGCTCGGCTATCAAAGCCGACCGGCTGACTTTTAGCAACCTATTAAGTCCATCTGACGTAGGCGCGATGAGCAAATCTGCAGATAGCTCTTCTAACTTTTCCGTGTCGGGCATTTCCTCTCCAGTATCTGGTGCCTTCAACGCTACAGGCTCAATTTTATTCAGTTCGGACGTGCTCTGAATATCAGCTTGCTGCGCCTCCGACCCTTTCTCATTGTTCGACAACGTCGGCCCCGCAACTACCACCTTTGCAGCGAGCTCCCGAACTATCGATGTGGTTAAGGCCTGAACGCTAGCTAGCCTCACCAAACAAAAGCCCCTTCTCGCGCAGGAGGTGATCGGACCTGTTCGAAAACAGGTACGGGTACTGCGGGGGCAGCATAGATGACACTGCGGCCTCCGTCTCAAGTGCTCCGAAAGTTCCTTCAATAAGCACTTTTGCTACGGGCAGACACACGCTATGAGCTTCCACGGCTTGCTTGATCCATGCGCACTCTCCCGTGAACATATCGGGTTCTACGTAAGAGGGGTGAACTACATCCGTTGTAGCTGCGGAATCACGAAGCACTCGGTACTCTTTCCCGTTCACGAGGAGGTCTCGCACGTACGGCTCAAGAAGCTTCATGTTCTCGTCAGTGCTGCATAATGACAAAAACACGACTTTTGTTTTTGTTTCTGGACACTGCGCCGAAAAGTGACCCGGCTTCTGGCACGTATAACACACGCGCGCTTGCCTCGTCTCGAACCGCTTTCTGCGTTCGGCTTCGGCTGCCGCCGTCTCCTTACGTTCGGTCGGACTGCTTTCACTCGCATCCGCACTACGTGTGTCCCCCCTTGCTCTCATGGGCGTGAACTTCCGCCTCTCAAACTTGGAGCCAAATTCACCCTTTTGACCGTCCTTAGCTCCGCGAGCCCGACGCGTCACAAACTCCTCGGCTAGTCCGGCGGCTTTAGCCACCGTACTAACGTCTGGCCTATCCAAGACCCAGTACCGCACGTTCTCAGGTAACTGACTATAAAAGTGTTCCTGCCCGAAACACTGCAGAACTTTCTCGTGGTCACCAAACGCTTTCTCTTCATTGAGCCACTCCTGCACGATTGACATAAGCCTGTAGTCAAACTCTGTATATGGCTCACTTCTGCCTTTCTCATTTTCCCGAAACTTCCGACGGAACGCCTCCGCTGACAGCCTGTACTTTTTTAGCAGACTCGATTTCACTTGGTCGAAATCCTCTGCCTCCTCTCTCTTCAAGCGAGCGACTACGTTGGCCGCCTCGCCGGGTAACAAAGTGAGCAAGCGCTGTGGCCACGTTTCCCGAGAGAACCCCTGCTTCTCGCACGTTCGCTCAAAGTTAACCAGGAACAAACCAATGTCCTCTCCAAGATTAAACGGCCGCATCAGATCAGTCATTTTGAACGATACTCGTTCTCCTGCACCGCTTGCCTGACTTCCATTACGAGCGCGTTCTATCTCTACCTCGAGACGCTTCATTTCCAAAGCGTGTTGACGGTCGCGCTCCTCTTTCTCTTTTTGCTCTTTACGTTCGCGCTCGTCGTTCTCTTTTTGCTCTTTACGTTCGCGCTCGTCTTTCTCTTTTTGCTGTTTACGTTCGCGCTCTTGTCTTTTTGCCGTCTCCCTCTCCTCAATGGTCTCAAGGCATTCCGACAGCTCGTCATCCTGAGCTTCTAACTCAAGAATAGCCCTTAGCAGTTCTGGTTTTCTGAGTTTGTCTGAGACATCCAGACCCAACTCTCTTGCAGGCTCCAGCACTCTCTTGCAGGCTCCAGCAATTTCGGTTTGCGCAACGACTTCCAATCCATGGCTGCTCTGAATGCTGCTTTCTCTACCGCCTACTATTGTCTTGCCGCAAACTAACCCGGCGGTAACGACAACCACAATTACCAGCTCTGTTTCTGACACTAACAAAAGCCTGGCAAAACTCAGAAGAAGAAAGTCCCGCACTCACCAAACCTCGCAGGGAAGAATTCAGCGCAGTCGTTCCGCTGCAGGCAACCAGTCATCACTCAGGGCTCGCTGCACTGCTCCCGGATGGTCGTTGTGCTGCTCAGCATACAGTCGACTGCATATCTTCGCTGCTGGCCTCCGTTGTCGCGATCTCACCGCTGGCAAACAGTTTTTGCATCTGGGTTGTAAGCCCCAAGGGTAGCGTTGGCCTGGTGGCCTGGGGCACAGCTGGAAGCATCCGAAGGTCCTGGCAAAGGATGAGTCGACTGCTAACAGAACAACTTGTTTATTATCGCATCGCAAAAGAGCGGCCGGTCAGGTCGACCGAAGGGGAGAAACGGGAGACCACGTTACTCGAATGAGTAAATCGAAGCCTCTCTCTTGGCGTCCGGGGGCAGCTGCTTTTATACTCTCGGAGTCGAGGGCAAGAAGGAACGGCTCTGAAAGAGGCGCCCGTGACGGCGGCGCACGGACACGTTGTGACAAGAAGTGACGTATCCGCCGGGCCGGCGCCGGTCCGACTTCCTCGCGTCACAGTTGGGGAGCTCCTCTCCCCGGCTGCCGCGCTTTGACAAGCGTGGGCGCCAACATGCACACACACACACACACACACACACACACACACACACACACACACACACACACACACACACACACACACACACACACACACACACACACACACACACACGCACACACACACACACACACGCACACACACACACACACACACACACACACACACACACGCACGCACGCACGCACGCACGCACGCACGCACACACACACACACACACACACGCACGCACGCACGCACGCACGCACGCACACACACACACACACACACACACACACACACACGAAGACACGTGGCATTGAAACATGCCTGGACGCGCTTGGCAGGAAGCGCTGCGGCAGCGCTGAACTGGCCAAAATGTCCGCCGCTGTGAACGAAGCCCCGGCGTCCGTTGCATCCGCGCCGGCTATACCGCACGTCGGAGGCGAAACGTAACAGGGTAGGGACAAACGTCCATACGGTGTCCGAGGCGGCCACACTGGTAACAAATGTCAATTTGCTTCCGATATAGCGAACATGGGAGTAACGTGGAACCGTAGCGGACCTGATAAGGCACATCCAGTGCGTCAAAAGCGATGATCACTGTTGTAGTAGAAGCGATGCGCTTGGCTGCCAAGGCTGTCGGGTTTCGGGCAGTGACACATTTGTTGTGGATCTGCTGGGGAGTCTCCGTGAGTGGGATCCCACGGATGACCCCCTTCGTCGTGTGCTCAGCTGCGGTTTCGCATGCATTGACCTCGTGGTTGACGCCGTTCACATGGATAGAGCGTATGCGAGAGTACCGGTCTGCATGGTCCGGGCGAGGTGTGCTGACAACAACGATGTTTTGTTGCGTATTCGGGCAGACAGTGTCTTCTGAGCTTTCTTCGTCCGTGAGATTGGCTGCTTGGAGGATGGCGGTGGTTACCACGGGACTGCCGATCTTGGTTATATGAAGGACGCCCTTGGGGCGGATGACAATCTTGATATCCTCCGTCGGAAGCGGCGGCATGCGGCCCGCCTTCAAAACTTGAGCTTTAACGGGCTGCCTCGCCCGAGAGCGGGGCCGCCTACTTGGGGCTTTAGATGATTCATTGGTCGGGGTCAAGTTGTCCGTGCCGCGTTTTGAGCGGCGGGATCGTGCAGTGAGCCAGCCAGACTGGGCGGTCACTTCTTCTGGCGAAATATCCTGGCCGGCGACCTGGATCTCCATAGCGAAGATAGAGGTGCGGGATCACTCTGGTGGGAGATGTAAACGCCGCGCGGCGAGGCGCGACACGCCGGCGAGACACAGCCGGTGCTGTCGGAGGCTTAGCGACCGGCCAGCTAGGCTTAGCGCGGCGGCGACGTGGCGGGTGGACAAAAGGTGTGGTTCCCAGGAAAATGGAAAGTCCCACCTGAAAGCAAGGTGTCCACAGAGTCCGGAGAACTTCAAGAATCGTTTGGTGAAAACTTTAGGTCGTTAATCATAGAGAAATCTGCGATAACATTTGAGAAAGCCGGAGCCGACATGAAAACATCCGCACTCCTCGGCCTCTTCTTCTTCCGCCCCGTTTTCGATAGTCAATGTTTATTTTCCTACAGAAGTTATAAGTACAGGTTCTCTTGATGCCGCAGTTGCAGCATGCAGAAAGGATATAATCATAGCTGGTGATTGTAATTGTCACCACGTATCATGGAGAGCTATTGGTCCGATTCTTGTGGCAAACGATTGTTAGATTGGACTTCATCAAATGACCCTAACTGTGTAAATTCGAGAACCCCGACCTATGTATCTGGGAAATCGCGTTCGGTGCTAGACCTGACTTTTTCCAGCCCGGGTTGTGTCCTTGCGTCTTGGTCTGCTATCGCCTCGTCCCCGAACAGCGTCCACCTTCCAATAGTTTTTAAAATTGCGTGCCAAAATAATTTGGTCAATAAGCATCTCCGCATCGATATTAATTGTAGCAACTTTCAAGATCCATTACGATCAAATTTAGATAAACAGGGAGGACTAAGTGACGAAGTAAAGGCACTTAATTTGTGTCACGTTATAAGTGACACTTATATAAAATCCAGATTCATTATGCAGTCAACCAAAGGTGGTACTTATTCCCCCTGGTGGAATCCTTACTGTGAACGCGAATATAGAAAAAGAAAAGCAGCGTGGAAAAAGTTACTGTATAACTAGTGTCCCCGTAATTGGAATGACTATAAATTTGTTGCAGCTACATTCAGGCGGACAGTTGACAAAGCGAAAGAAAATTTTAGCGGGAGACATTACTGCTATCTATCACATTCCGGTAATAAAAAAGCCATATTTATCTTTCTACTGTCAAAAAAGATTGTTTCAGCACCAAGAAATGTAGAATCTATTAGTTTAACTTCGATAGAATTGGTGCAGTCACTGGAGGAGCTTGCAAAATGCTTAGAGAGTCGATTTACGTCACTTCTACCCTATCCTATGCCGACACCAGAAGAAGTGATGAATTCACAGCAGTCACATTAAAAGCATTAGTGAAAGTGGTAAAGCCACTGCCAGCTTCAGCTCTAGGTCCTGATGGCATTACTACAGCAACGATAAAAATAATATTCGAATTGTCTCCCCAGGAGTTCCTTAAATTAATAAATTTTTCAATTCAGAATGCATGGATTTACCCAGATTGGAAAATAGCCAATGTAATTACGCTACTTAAAGAGCAGGGCGATGTATACACTATAGATAGCATTAGGCCTATTTCACTCACTTCAGATCTTGTAAAGTTAATCGAGAGAATATTGTATGTTCATACCGAAAGGTGGGTAGGCGAACATCGAATACTAAGTGACTCTCAAATAGTATTCAGGCGTGGGTGCTCAATTTGGTGTGCTCATGTTGACTTGGAAAGTCGAATTCAACTCGCTCGCCGCAACAACCCGTATGCGGCCTTGGTGACATTAGACATTGCGAAGCCGTATGACAGTGCCGAGCACACCATCTTGATCGACAGACTTCAAAGTGTGAATCTCCCACAATATATAATTGCATGGTGTCGTAATTTTCTGAGCGGACGTAAATTTTATTTCTATCAAAATGGCGTTTCTTCTCAATGTTACAAACAGACTAGGGGTGTTCCTCAAAGCGCAGTACTCTCCCCCATTTTATTTAATATTTTACTGAGTCATATTACTACAAACTGTCACGTGCAGGTATATGTATACGCTGATGATATTGCATTTTTTTGGTCTCAAGTGATATACATAGTCTTTTTAAAGCATTGCAGTCGTATTCGAATGAGATTGAAATGTGGCTTAAGGGAATACAAATGTCGCTAAATGTCAACAAAAGTGTCATCATAGTTTTTCCGTCAACTTTTCCCGTCCGGATAGCACTCACGTACGATCAGGAGACAATTGCACAGGTACAATCACTAAATATCTGGGAATGATTTATACAGAAAACCTTAATTAGCGGGCACGCATAGAATACATCGCATCTAAAGGAGCACGGGCTGTTGGTTTATTACGAAGTGTCAGCAACAGTCATTTTGGACTGAGCAGCGGATACTCTGCTGATGATTTATTGTACGTATGTCCACCCTATTTTTAGAGCTTGGTTGGGTATTATTTTCTCGAGGCCCTGCTTATAAACTACGCCCTCTTGTTCTTTTAGTACGCGAATCATTACGCCTGTGTCCTGTCCTTCCAAAATTTGTAGCGAATAATGTTATTTACCAAGAAACTCACGTGCCTTCTCTTCAAACTTGATTTCGAATACTCACAGTCCAGACATTACTAAATATATATGCTTCTCCCCACAGACGCTCCTCTTATGTGTTCATTCGAGAGCCGACTGTATTCTTTGCGAATCAATGGTCTGGACTGCATCGCCCCCGGGTAATTTTGGTGCAGAAGCTAGTAGAACCATGAACTATTAGTATCAATCCGTTACGTGGTTTTCGTAAATTTACCTACTGCGACAGTAACCATTGAATTCGATAATATATTTACTAATAACGCTAAGCTTTTGTCTATAGATACCTGGAAGGTTTGTTAGATTACCACCTTGAGAACGTCCCTATAGACACAGTAATAGCTACAGGTGCTTCTGTCAGTGAAGAGAAGGCAGGGGTTGACATTTTTTCACCATCATTAAATTGACCTTTCTCTCTTTGACTGCCCGACTTTACACCAATATTTCAGGCAGAGTTATTGGGCATTATTCTAGCTCTACAAAAACTTCCCTCATCTATTTCTTCAGCCGTAATCATAACCGACTCCTTATTCGTTTGTTCTGCTCTAACAGGGCCAAATTCATCTACTATTCTCTGAGAATCACATTCATCTATCCCCAAGATTTACGCCTCATTCATTTGTTATGGGTACCAGGACACATGGGACTCACTTTAAATGAGTCAGCAGACGCACTGGCCGTGGCATCTCTTAGAGGCCTGTACTGAGGATCCTGAAACCTTCGGCATACATCACGGCTGCAACATTGAGAAAATCTTGTGTTCAAGAAGTACTTATAAATCACGTGCATTAAATAACACCGATTTCCAGCAATTTAGATTCCCTTGGCACCGCAATTGTTGTTCAACAAAAAAATTTGAAGTTTCATTCGCAAGGATGCGTTGCCGAATACCAGTGCTTTAGTTTAATTCTCACCGGTCAGGTTCGGCACTTGCCCTTCATTGTTTTTATTGCAGCGAACCTTAAACTATGGAACATTTCTTTATAGAGTGTCGTAGATTCGACGTGCGCAGGCAACGACTTCTGGAAGGTCCCCTTGGCCAACTTGGGTTGGGCATTACGCACCCGGGCATACTGTCTCTTGGGGCGTCGGCACCAGGACATTGCAATGGGAAGGTATTTGATGCCATATTTAACTTTGTAAGTGAAACAACGAGACTGCAATGTTGAGTTCATTGTTTCACTTTCCCCTGTATGCACGCAAAAGTATTAACTTCGAATTGTAAAATAATACAGCCTGAAAACTGATAACGATTAGTATTCATATAATATCTTTTCTAAACTACAAAATTCTATTTAAGTATTCTTTCCTTCTTACCTACTGCCACTCGATTCATGGTCGATCCCCCGTAGTGGGTCAGCCATATCCGTAGGCAGCAAACCAAACCAAGCTGGCTGCTGCGTGTTGTTGCTGGTCAGCCATATTAACTACTCTGACTGTGCTTATATATACATTGTAAATGCTGTCTTTCTATACTTCCGACATCCCAGTAACAATACATTTTCGTCCCCTCCCTTGCAAACCACAAGGATTGCCTTCTTTTCATTCCATCTGTAAGCGTGCCTGGTTTAATAGCTGAATTGAACACATGTGCTAGCACTAGCGCTATGCACTCCATACCACATTAAAGTAGCTTCATTTGCAATTTATCTATATCAACCGGTTAGCCGTTCTTTAAGTTCAGTATGGTTCTGAATACTTCCACCTCGTCGGTCGGCTTAAAAAAATTACCGACTATAGCCATAGATTAAGATTACGGCACCAAGCCATCAACTTCCTGACACTGTGCATTAACAAAATGCTTATTAATATAGTCTGTAAATGATCTTCCGCTGTAGGGACATTTCATATTTTCACTGAAACCGGGGAATAATGTCTTTTATTGTGCTACTTAATGCACTATTATTACCTTCCATAAAACTTCAGGGCGTTTATTGCTTGCTTCGGAAAACATGTGCTTATAATCGAGACATTTTGCTTTCCCGTGCATGGAACTGCAGTTTCTTTCTGACATTTTTGAACTCCTTCAGTTTAGGCTCAATTCATGTATGTAGGCAAGAGTGAAAGTGGCGGTTCTAATGTTTTAACAACTCTATATGTCCTTACGTACACAAGAAATCTGAATACGCGACTTCACGGAGGAGAAGCTCGAAAGGGATTGAGTTGATGTTTTTACTGCAATGCCAACTCATCAAATGTTATTACGAAAGCGGCGGAAATGATCACAATGCATATCTAGCTCACGCAAGGCTTCTTATCTCTGGGACTATTGCAGTGCTGCGCATCTGAAGTTTCTTGCACCATATAGTATTATTCGAAAATGAAGAGCGAACTTTCCTTTGTTATGACTCGTTCACTTGCGGCTTGCAGCAGTAGCAGTTGACTTGCGGATTGCGGCTTGCAACTTGCAGCAGTGAACGGAGTTGGGCTAGTTGGTATTGCATGCTTTTGAAGTGGAAAACAAACACGAGGACTGACAGCGCCTGTGTTGTCGACTTCCTGTCAGTCTTCGTCTTGCCGCGCTGTTTCTCACTTCAAAACCATCACTTGAACGACAGAACTGATGAGCGCACACGCTACGGCTTATTAAGAGAGCGCAATACAGATTATAGATACGAAATAACTGACACACTCTGGCCGACAGTTCTCAAAAAACAGACATCTTTCGCAGCTATTCGGTGACGAAAGACAAGGAACTGTAGAGTCAATATTTGCGGTTTAAAACTGTCGCTGCAGCATCCCCCTACTGCACAGTTTTACTTAAGAAAGGTACAACACACAGCAGAAGCTTCTCAATGGAAACGCCGAGGCGTCGCCTTCAGCGCCGTCCGTTATTCGGCAAATGCTTGACGATATTGCTACCCTCCTCAACGGAACGAAGCAGCGCTGTGGAACTGTCTCTCCTGTCGCGTCGATTCTCGAGTAACAAAGGACAAAATTTCTTTTTTTCATCCCCAATCGCTCATATTTCTATTTGCTACAATCATTGTAGAGCTTGAACAAACACGCGGTCCAATCGGTCTGCTGGAAGAGGTTGCCCCTCACATCTTTTCACTTTTATTGTGCATCGCGAAGACCACTCAAATCGTACTTATTAGGTGCATGTTAAAGAACCCCGGGTGGTCAAAATTTCCGGAGTCCTCCACTACGGCGTGCCTCGCAATCAGAAAGTGGTTTGGGCATGTTAAACTGCATAATTTAAAAAAAAAGACCACTCAAATCGGCTTGCGGCAAGGTTTGGTAGTGATGGCAGCTGTGCTGTTCGTGTGTTGATGATGATAATGGGAGGTGAGAAACCTGTGTTTGTGTTAGCTCCTATGAGTACGTGCTGTGGATACGTTCATTCGTAAGTGGAGGTTTTTATACGGCCGCTCTTTCTCTGCACTGCACTACGTAAAAAGACCCAGAGTTTATGCCTTGTGGCTGGCATTGCTGGGCTCATCAGGTCCAGGTCACCGATTTGTGGGAGGCGGCGCCAAAATCTATCCGCCGTAGCCACGGTTTATTTAGGCCGGCCAGCCATGGTGCAGCAGCATCTCGGAAGCGGCCGCTCAGTTCAAGCGTGATTTATTCGTGCGGTACCCGCACTTTCTTTTAAGCTTGCTGCGCCTTCGTTGAAAGTTTGAACATTTCAGTGGCACTTCAACTTGAATATTTTACCTTGGACTGACATACTAAAGTTTGTTCATTTCTAAGATACAATATACAAGCGCGACTGAACGAGGATATAGAAAGAAACACAGCAGGCTGCCTGGTTGCAGTCAGCTATATCGGTCAGTATAAGACCGCATCACACGTGTGAAATTAGGCGTAGGACGATTTTCACCAATATCTACATCGCATGTAGTATTCTGGAATTTTGCGATGCAGACTATAGAAAAGTTGCGATGCTCGAAATCCACCTCGCAAGTACTTTTAAACTGGTACGCTGCGATATTGATGCATCACGTTCGTCATGTCCAAATCCTCCATTGACGCTCCTCACCCACACGAACTTAATTGAAGTAGACGTAGGTGACGTTTCGTTGACGGCAATAATTGATACTGGAGCCCAGCTGTCGATAATGAGCGCCAGCCTATGTCGTCGCCTCAAAAAAGTTCTTACGCCTGGGAGACGCGAGGTGGCGTCGCCGCGTGTGGACGTGTCTCATCGGCTCCGTGAGTTTTTGGGTGTAGCGCCCGTTCTTTTTGCTATATCCTAGTGGCTCTTTCACGCGACATGTGTGAAGATTTCCGCGACGTTTTGAGACTATTTTTGAAGAGGTCTGTGCATTGGAACGCTTGTTATTGTGACTTTTGTGGTTCCTCGCCTACGAGAGCTTGGTGGCTCTCCGACGCCGTAGGCGTTGACACGCCTCGTGCGGGCGTCATGAACCCGGTTGAGGTAGTAGAAGGAGAAGATCTTTCCCCGGAGGAGATGCTCAAGTGGCAACAAACGCACATATACGACGCCGCATATCAAGACTCACTCCGCAAGGACACCATCACTGCCTCGGCCAAGGCTGCTGTATGGAAACAGATGATCTCAAGGAATAACAAAGTGAGGCCTCCCAAGTTACCCGAAGGCTCATACAAGGCCATTTTTCGCATTCGCGGAGGCTTCGACGCCTCCCGCTTCAGCCACTTCCTACTCACCAAGATTCTCTCTACGGCAGCCAGCTTTCCAGCCACTGCGGAGCTGCGCCAAGACATCGTTACCATCAACCCCACCACCAACACAGTTACCCTCAGCACGGAAAGCTGCGATCGCTTGAAGAAATACCTCGCCATCAAGTCGCTCACAGCCGACGGCCAAGAGCACGAAGTCACCTCCTACAGCGTTCCAAACTCCGAGACGTGCAAAGGCATTATCTACATCGACAGAGTATGCCTGGGAGAAGTTATCTATGAAAAAGGCATTCTACCCATGCTTCGTGAGTGCAACCCACAAATGCACTTTTTAGAAGCCAGACGAATGGGAAAAACTTCCGATGCAGTCCTCGTGACTTTCTTGGGAACGAAAGTTCCTTTTTGGGTGAAATATGAAATGGCGATGCTCCGGTGCAAGCCTTTTCGACAAAAAATGGAGGCCTGCACACGCTGTTGGAAAGTTGGACATCGACCGGACGTGTGCCCTACGCATACTGAGGATACTTGCCATAAATGCGGAACTGTGAATCCTCCGACTGATCATGTGTGCATTCCTAAGTGTGTACTATGTAGTGGAAGTCATGAGACTGGATCCATTCAGTGTCCACTACGATATAAGCCCAAAATCTCACTCCTCAAGGCTGACAAGACTCCTCCTCAATCCAAGACCAAGTCTTCTCCTTCGCCCAAGAAGCAGGGACCTCTTCCTAAGAAAAAACAAGACGAAGATTGGCCTCTTCTATCCGCTGCTATATCTAACAACAAATCAAGCTCTCCTCAGGTAAGCTGGGCATCGGTAGCTTCTCACGGCTTACCTAAACCTAAGCAACCTGATGCCCCAATCTATGCCCTCCTACAGCACTATCAGGAAGAAAATCGTCTTCTGCGTAAACAAATTCTCGACCTCCAAACCCCTTCTCCATGTACGACTACTGCCACTCGATCTCAACCCTCCACTGATGAGCAACCCACTGTAACTCCTCCCCCTGTCAGTGAGAATGGCGATCAATCTCTAACCATGGACACTTCTCCTCCTCCCACTACCATAACCGCCACAAAGCGCAAATCTATTGATGATGGGAGAGATACTTGGGAGGAACACGATAAGCTAAGTCGTAAACTCACCGCACACATTAGAAACTCTAACAATCGCTTTGAGGCCCTTGAAAAACGCATGGATGCCGTAGAATCCAAGCTTGAGTCCCTCACTACTAACGTTCATAGCCTCAGTGCCCATATAAATGCTAACTTTAACCAGGATGACGCGCGACTTAGCCAGATTGATGAGCGATTCAATCAAATTATCGAAAGACTCGATCGACTGCATGGCCGCATCCCCTAAGCGCTCCAACCTAGTTGTTTGGCAGTGGAATTGTAGGGGCTTTTCGAAAAAGAAGGCCAGTCTGCAACAATACATAGCCAATCTCACGCAACCACCCGCAGTCATTGCTTTACAAGAAACGAATGGTTACGTTAAATTCCCCGGATACAACACATTCCAATGCAAAAGATGCGAACGTCCCAATACCGCGATCCTAGCACAAAAACATTTGACTGTTACTTGCTCCCATTTTGAGAATATCGACATTGATCACGACTTCGTAGAAATACTTCCTAGAAAGACCAGGTCAGCTCCTATTTACAGCCTTAACGTTTACAGCAGTCCCAGCTCTAAACACCACCGTTTTACTACCGTTTTTGCTCGTGCTAAACAGGAAGCTCGAAGAAGCCCGCTCCTCATTGTTGGCGATTTTAACTCTCCAAATCAACTATGGGGTCACAGTACTTCCACACCTAAAGGTCGAGCTTTATGGACCCACATTCAGGATCATCAACTCACCCTCCACAATGACTTCGACACACCCACTCGCTTAGGAAATAGTGTCTCCATAGATACATCACCAGATCTTACCCTCACCTCTCGGGTTAACTTCACTAAATGGGAAAACCTTCAAATCAATTTTGGAAGCGATCACTACGTCATACAGATTTCTGTTGCCTTCTCTCACAAGCCCTTTCACACTCTGCCTCCCAAACTTACGGATTGGGACAAATTTCGGAAAACTCGCGCAAATAATGCTCCCAATTCCATTCTTGATCTACAGCAATGGATTAGTCAACTCCAAACGGACGTTGACAATCATACTACAACTATGCCACCTGACGCTCCTTTTCAAACAGCTGATGTCAAACTATTACACATGTGGCAGGCGAAGGAATCACTACTAAAGCGGTGGCAAAGACGCCGCCATAACCGCAGGCTTCGCATACGTGTAGCTAGACTTGACGATGACATACAAGCATATGCGACCCAACTAGTTAATCAACAATGGGGCCAAGTATGTGAGAGCATGCATGGTAATCTCAGTAGTAAAAAGACTTGGCAACTGCTGAGACATTTGCTTGATCCCTCGACCTCGCGCGCGCAACACAGTCACTACATCACTCAATTATTGCACAAACACAAGGATAATATTCCCCATCTTTTTCAGGAGCTTGCACGATTACACCTCCCTCCTACCACAACTCATGAGAATTCAGATTATACAGGCGATGTTAACGAACTTCTCGACGCCCCAATAACGGAGGCAGAAGTGCGACATGCTTTAGCTTCCCTTAAAACTACATCTGCTCCCGGTATAGATAATGTAAATAATAAATTACTCCGAAATCTGGACGACAAATCAATCTCTGCCCTCACAGAATACTATAACCATTGCTTCGATAACAGCTCTCTTCCGAGCTCATGGAAAACTGCTAAAGTAATCTTTATTCCCAAACCCAATAAACCCTCTGACATAGCTAATCTTAGACCTATTTCCCTCACGTCATGCTTGGGCAAAACGCTCGAACATGTCATGCTTAATCGCTTCAATAAATACGCGGAAGACAATCAGTTATTCCCGCCGGAGATGATTGGCTTTCGCCAGTCGCTTTCTTGCCAGGACGCCATGCTAAGACTCAAGCATGACCTTCTCACTCCTACGTTTAGTAAAGACACCCAAGCCATCTTAGGACTCGACCTTCGCGGTGCATTCAACAACATAGATCATGGATCTATCTTACGTGAGTTGAATGTTATTAACTGCGGTAGAAAAATGCATGACTACATCCGCGAATTTCTTACCAATCGCACAGCTATCATAAGTCTCAATGATCAAACTTCGCCCCCAATCACCCTAGGTAGCTTTGGCACTCCTCAGGGATCTGTGCTCTCGCCGTTTCTATTTAACCTAGCTATGAGGTCTATTGCTGGGAAGCTAGCACAAATACCGGATCTCCACTATTCCTTATATGCAGACGTCATTACCCTATGGATTAAGGGTGGCTCGGATGGCTACATTCAAGATACCTTACAAGAGGCTGCAGATGCAGTGGCTACGAGAGCCGGGTTCATGAACCTCGAGTGCTCGCCCACCAAATCTGAGCTGTTAATTCTATCCGCAAATAAACGTGTTACGCCGAACATTCAGATTAACATTAACGGGAAGGAAGTTCCCGTAGTAGACAAAATCCGTGTACTTGGCATGCACATTCAATCTAACAGACTCAATACGTATACACTTCAAACGGTTACTGCCAGCGTAGGTCATACCACACGGCTAATAGGAAGGGTGTGCAATAAGCACGGAGGTGTCCGCGAGGCAGAATTGCTAAGACTGGTACAGGCGTTTTCTGTCAGTAAAATCACATTCTCCCTACCCTATCTCCACTTAACTAGGGCCGAGGAAGATAAAGTTAACTCATTGATACGCAGACTCTACAAATTTGCCCTTGGAGTGCCAAGTAGAGCTTCTACTGAGAGACTTTTGGCTACAGGTACCTTGAATACTTTTAGTGAGCTCGCAGAAGCCCACCTGACCGCTCAATACCAGCGCTTATCGAACACCCACACTGGTAGGCACATCCTAAACTCCCTAAGTATTGCCCCAGCACCCATGACCAATGAGAAATTCAATATTCCCCACTCGATACATGAGTACTTCCATATCCCTCCTCTACCTAAGAATATGCACCCTGTTCATCACGAACATAGAAGGCAACAACGAGCTAAAGCCCTGCAGAAAAAGTTATTTAACTACAAAGACGTGCTCTATGTCGATGCCGCAGAGTATCCGTGTGGACATAAATTCGCCATATCAGTTGTTTACTCCACTGGCAGTATTGCGACGGGAGCATCTATTATAGCCTCTTCCTCGGAGGAGGCAGAGGAGTCGGCGGTGGCACTCGCCGCGACAATACCCAATTACTCTGTCATAGTAAGTGACTCCAAAACTGCCATACAAAACTTTGGAGCGGGTAGGGTTTGCAGGACAGCCCTGGCAATTCTATCTCACAATCCGCCAGCCCAACTTCTGAGTTTAATCTGGACACCTGCTCACGCAGGCCTAATCGGCAATGAAGCGGCCCACGTAAGTGCTCGAGCTTTCACGAACCGAGCACAGGCAGGGGACGGTTCAGCCGCCAATAATCTCCCTCCAGCATTCACCTCCAAAGACAGATTACTTACTTACCACGACATTTGCGGGCATTACCGCCTAGGTCGCCTAACCCTCCCTCCTTTAATGATTCGGTCGTCACGCATACACGAGGTACTATGGCGTAAACTACAGACTCGCACTTTTCTATCTCCTGCCTTACGTCACAAAATTCACCCGGGAATATACCCTACTTCAGCCTGCAAGTTTTGTCCTGCCAGCAGAGCGGACCTTAACCACATTATGTGGCAATGCAAGAACCACTCCCCTCCCCCTAACCTTTGTAGAGCTTTAAGTAGTAGGGAGCTGTGGGAAGCTGCCATGCGCAGCTACAACCCCGAACTTCAGGAAGCTATCCTGAGGTGGGCTGAGGTGGTAGAGGAGGCCTACCGCGAGTAGGATAACCTCCCTCGCCTTCTTCCCGCACTTCCTTTCCCTTTAAGAAGGGATAAATAAAGTTGTCTCTCTCTCTCTCTCTCTCTCTTACGCCTGCCATCACTGGAGCCCATACGCGTCGCCAATGGCGCCACTGTTGATGTCAGGGGTATGCGCACTGCTCGCATAGGAATTGCTGGCCGCCAAGTTCCAGTCCTGTTCACCGTGCTGACCAGTTGCCCTCATGACCTAATGTTCGGGCTCGACTTTCTGACGACGCATTCTGCCTTCATCCACTGTTCCACCGGTACGCTGTGCCTCGAGCGTCCTCTTCTTTCAGACGTTCGCCCCGAACAACCGAACACCGTCTGCACTACAGCGTTTGTTCGCTTACCTCCAAAAGCCCTAACCTTCGTCGAATTGGCTTCAACGGCAACCGTGCCTGATGGCGACTATGTCGTCACACCTATTTGTGATGCCCTCCTGGAGCGCGACATCTCTGTGCCACACTCCGTCGTAACCCTTGCCGCTAATCGAATGTGTCTCCCCCATTTATCCATTTTGGCTTGAAGCAAGCGTTACCTGAAGGCATAGCGGAGGCCACGCTCCGGTCAGTGACAGATGACCACGTCACTGCTTTTGCAGCCGACGCCTCTCCAGATCATCCTGATTACTCGCAGGATGCCTTGAACCTCGACGGTTCATTAAGACCCATGGTCGCTCCGGACCTCCCGCCTTACGAAGCAGGCGCTCTATATCGCCTTTTGCTTTCCTACCGCGACATCTTGGTGGTGGTCGTCGTGAACTTTATTGTAAAGGGGAAGGGGAATGGGGGAGGTGGCTGACGGATCGGGCTCAAGTAAGGACCTAGGCCTGCTTGGCCTTCTCCACCCAGTCCACCAGTTCAAGCGGTCGGTCGACGTCCCCGGATCTGAGCCGGGCTGTCCAGTCAGTGCCGCTGCTGACGGCGGGATGAGAAAACGGGAGCGAGGCGCATTCCCACATTATGTGTGTGAGTGTCCCTGCTTGTGAACAGAGCCTACATAGGTCGCTTTCCTTGCCGCCTGTGATTTTGTTAATGTACTTTGGGTGTGGGTATGTGTCTGTCTGGAGTCGCGTAAACGCGACCGCTTGCGTTTTATCGAGTTGCTTGGCCGGTGGTGGGAGCGCGCGACGCCTCAAGCGAATGCTATGGGCTATGGCCCCCGATTTCGTGATAAGCCTCGCAGGGTTCCTCGTGTCTCTCCTCCTCGTCCACGCCGTCCGCATCCGCCGACGAGGCTCGGTGCGCAAGAAGTCCAGCCAAACTGTCAGCCGACGCGTTGCCGGGCACAGCCGCGTGAGCGTGGGTCCACACGAGGGTTTTCAAGCCGCGTAGGGGGCGCCGCATGAGGACATGGTAGGCCTGTTTGGAAATTCTACCGCGGACGAAATTGCCGATGGCCTGCTTGCTGTCGCTGATCACGGTATTCGCTTCCGCATGCAGGGCCATGGCAATCGCGGTTTCCTCCGCTCTCCTCCGATTTCCAATCGCGTTTTCCTGTACCTCAGTCTGTCAAAGACGTCCGGAGTTTTGTGGGGCTCTGCTCGTATTTCCGAGGGTTCGTGAAAATTTTTGCAGCAATCGCTCGACCACTCACTGAACATCTGAAGAAAGACGTGCCTTTTACGCGGGGTTCCCCTCAGGCTGCCGCATTTTCACGCCTTATCACGTTTCTCATCCATCCACCGGTCTTGGCCCACTTTGACCCGTCCGCACCTACAGATGTCCAAACCGATGCCAGTTATTATGGGATCGGCGCCGTCTTATGGCAACGCCAACACCGACACGACCGCGTTATAGAGTACGTTAGCCGGCTCCTGACAACTGCAGAGCGCAACTATTTGATTACAGAGCGCGAATGTCTTGCTTCTCGTCTGGGCTGTGTCAAAGTTCCGGCCATATCTATATGGCAAGCCCTTCTCAGTAATCACAGACCATCATGCGCTCTGTTGGCTTTCGTCGCTCAAGGATCCTACTGGCCGGCTTGGTCGTTGGGCTTTCTGGCTACAAGAATATCCCTACACAGTGACTTACAAGTCGGTACGCCAACATAATGACGCAGATTGCCTCTGTCGCTACACAGTCGAAGATGCGACGTCGAATACTTACACCGACGCCTGTGTTCTCTCTGTTTTTCCACCGCTCCATGTCGCCGACGAGCCGCGCCGTGACCCGTCCTTGCGCATCATCATTGACCGCCTGGAATCGTCACAGGCCGACAGTTCCCTTCGCGTATTCACACTTCAAGATGCCGTACCCTACAGCCACAACGTTCACCCGACGGCCCTACATTACTGCTTGCGATCCTTAAAGGGACACTAAAGGTTACCAGAAAGTCAAATTAAAGTGGTAGAGCAATGTTCTAGAACGTCTAAGGCGTCAATATAATTTCGAACAGAGCTTTAGTAACCGAGAAATTGAGGTAAATGCATGACACGATTTGAGACTCCCCAGCGACATTCCGGTACTAGCCCGATGACGAAAGCAATCCTCATAATTTGTGTTACTAATACTCAACTACTCGTATTTAAAATATCATTTCATTCGATTCTAAGACGGAAGAAAATGCTACTTGTCTACGTCTATTCGATTCAAAGAAAAAAATAACATTTTGACGTTACCCTTCTGTAGTATGGGTGGTCGAAAGGTTTCGTTTTCTTTCGACTCTGCGCCGCGCACGCTTTGGAGTTTCAGTAGTTTCGTTATCGCGTCGTGCTGTGCGGGTTCTGCTGGCTCGCGAAACTTTCATTTCGAACAAGCAGTGAGAATGCCACGTCCTTGTGATGTCGTGGGAAGCCCTCGTTACTTTCCCGCTCCGGAGAGCCGGTGTCGAGGCCGCCGTCGTAGTACTCAACGATGCCGGCAGCGCGAGCCCTCAGCAGCAGGTCGCGCTCGTCAGTGCTCAAATCGCTGAAGTTGAGCCCAGCATCGCGAGCCAATCTGTCATTGTCAGGGTCCATTGCGACGAGCGTCGAAGTGTGCGTGATAGAGTAAAGTACGGGCTTATGGTCGCGCGTTTCTCTTTCCGCTAGCCACTATACTCCTGCTTTCGCTCTGCTGTCGGCTCTGTCTTAGCTCTGTTTCTGGCCGCGCGTTTGCGTTTTGCGCAGAAAAGCCACAGCGCCGTCTGCGGACGCCGTTCTACTCACCGATGGCGCAACGTCACTATGAGACCATGATGTCAGTACCGCTCGATCGGAGGGCGGGCGATTTGAACTGCGCTAGAGGTACGCGGACGCTTCAGAACGCATTTTCTCTTAAAATAAGTCTCTCCTTGGCACGAAACATGCGTTTCGAGGTTTCTGGGATGGTATTTCAACAGTCCACTTAATAGTAACCTTTAGTGTCCCTTTAAACACCTTCGCTCGGCTGTTCTCCACGAACTTCACGACCTCCCTACTAGCGGTCACCTGGGTGTGTCACGTACCTACAACCGCATCCACCGACGCTTCTTGTGGCCAGGGCTTGCTCGCTCCGTTAAAGATATGTAGCTGCGTGTGAGAAATGCCAGCGACGCAAGACACCATCGACGCCCCCTGCTGGTTACCTTCAACCACTCGACATTCCCCCGGAACCATTTTAACGCAACAGAATTAAGGAGTTCGTGTCAAAGAAAAGCCGGTGTCGTCAGCGTCGGTGGCGTTCGCCGTGAGCGAAAAATGGCGGAGGGCAATTATCAATGAAAACAACTTGCAAGATTGGCTGGGTGGGAATCGAACCAGGGTCTCCGGAGTGTGAGATGGAGACGCTACCACTCAGCCATGAGTTCGATGCTTGAAAGTGAGACAAAAGCACCTCTAGTGAATGCGGTGTTGCCTTAGAAACGTGCTGTAGAAAGTTATACTGCGGTGTATATGAGTAATTATGAGCATAAAAATAATAGAAGTCGCAGTTCAACCCGTAGCGAAGTACGTTTCCGCTACATTTCTTCTGCGCTTGGCACGCACGCAGACCCATCTTGTGGCAAACACAGAAGACCCCCTCATCGCAATGTACGGCGCTGCCCCGACAGGTGGCGCGCCGCTCGCCCACTTCTCCCCTTCGGCTCGTTTGAGCGCATTGGGGCCGTGCGGGGAACGGTGCGAGAATGCCCCAATACCCTTGCGTTTAATAAGTTTTCTCGCTCTCTCCCCTTCCAACTTCCAGCGTGCGTCGCTCGAACCCTCGTGTTTAAGCGCGAGACACATGGTGCGATTTTCCGTGCGATTACGGCGCGTCATGTGCGACCTGCCGCATGCGGCCATTCGGGACACATGGTACGAATGAGCGAGCGGCGGGTAGCTCCGCCCAGAACCGGCAGCCCTGCGTGGAAGCTCGGAATGCGAACTTCGAACAGAAAGCGAAAGCAAACGTATTTGCACAGCTCTCTTGTTTTAAACAATCGATGACAATATAAACACGCCTATACGAGCACTGTAGACGTGTTTCCGCAATGCCGCGTTAGCAGTATCGGCTCCGTTGACAGCCGCCGGTAGTTAGGAGCCGGCAGGCGTAGCTCACTCGGCCATCGAATCCGACACCGGTGGCTCTTGTGACACGATCGCTTGTAGCTCGTATAACGAAGCGCCTATGCCAGTCGGCACAACGTGCACACAGTTATGTCATGCTTAAACTGCAGCCCATTTGATTTAATTGACGCCGACGGAAGCGAACGAGCATGCCAGGCGAGCTTGCGATCGCTGGGAGACGGTGTAGGCCTAGCTCGCCGGCTGTCTATCCGGGGCCGAGGGCCCTTGCAATGCGTCCGCAGCTCGCAATAAATTGCCTAAATTTGTCAGCACAATCAATGCCTGAACATTTATTTTGCTCTTAAGTGAAAATACGGTTAGTTTTCCCGGTGCCGTTAGTAGCGATGAGCAAACACGCCAGTCAGGCGAGCCGCTTCATATAGACGATTGCTGGCGCGTCTGCGCTGACCGCGTCCGAGTAGAAATCACGCCAACGAGTTATTTCGCACAACGTTTTATCACACGCACTCCTTCCAGTTCACATTATTCTATAAGTTATTCCGTGTCAGAAACGAACTGTAGCCCATTCATGTGCCGCCGTCAGCGGCGAAAGTGGCCCGCGTTTTGACCAGGGAGAAAGAAACAATACAGACATGATGGGAGCGGCGAGGCGCTCGCTCGCCGGCCCCACACCGCCGGGTCTACCACGCGGCCATGACGTTCACGCTACCGGCGCTGTCATTGGCTGCAGTCATTAGTCGCCGTTAGTAGCGATGAGCAAACACGCCAGTCAGGCGAGCCGCTTCATATAGACGATTGCTGGCGCGTCTGCGCTGACCGCGTCCGAGTAGAAATCACGCCAACGAGTTATTTCGCACAACGTTTTATCACACGCACTCCTTCCAGTTCACATTATTCTATAAGTTATTCCGTGTCAGAAACGAACTGTAGCCCATTCATGTGCCGCCGTCAGCGGCGAAAGTGGCCCGCGTTTTGACCAGGCAGAAAGAAACAATACAGACATGATGGGAGCGGCGAGGCGCTCGCTCGCCGGCCCCACACCGCCGGGTCTACCACGCGGCCATGACGTTCACGCTACCGGCGCTGTCATTGGCTGCAGTCATTAGTCGCCGTTAGTAGCGATGAGCAAACACGCCAGTCAGGCGAGCCGCTTCATATAGACGATTGCTGGCGCGTCTGCGCTGACCGAGTCCGAGTAGAAATCACGCCAACGAGTTATTTCGCACAGCGTTTTATCACACGCACTCCTTCGAGTTCACATTATTCTATAAGTTATTCCGTGTCAGAAACGAACTGTAGCCCATTCATGTGCCGCCGTCAGCGGCGAAAGTGGCCCGCGTTTTGACCAGGCAGAAAGAAACAATACAGACATGATGGGAGCGGCGAGGCGCTCGCTCGCCGGCCCCACACCGCCGGGTCTACCACGCGGCCATGACGTTCACGCTACCGGCGCTGTCATTGGCTGCAGTCGTCCGACGGATGCGGCAGTCGCACGACAATATTCAGCAAGTTGGTCGCATGCGCGGCGTGCCGTTTGGCGCCGCGTGCGGCGGATTTGGTTGAGAACCTATTGAGTGCGGCTGCCGATGCAAATGGTCGTACGACCGATCGCACCTAAAATCACACCATGTGTCTCGGGCTTTAGGCGACGTGACTCCACTTTCCGCTCACATCGCGATTCCTATAGGTGCAGCCTCCGATGCGGGACGCCTCTGACGTGATCGCTGCGCCGTAGCGCATCTGGTGGGAAAGCGTCCCCTGCGATGGGTGCCGTACTGCTGGCGAGGAGTCATGCGTGTGCGTGGTGCTGCCAAGCGAGATAGAGGACGATCCCATCGAGGCGGCAGCCCCATGATCGCGTCCGCCTTCATGGCGCGTCGCGGCGGGGCTGTCCGTGCCAAACACGATGTTTGGCTGGCGAGACACAGAGTTCTTTGGTTCAGTCCGCTTGCTCAGGCGCACGTTTCGTCTTTGTGTGACTCAAGAGCAGGCCGAGCGAACGAGTGGGTGGTGCGAACGGGGTGCGATAACGCTATCGCGTTCCACTCTTGAAGGCGAAGCTTAAGCGTCCCCCAATTTTGATCAAGAATTTGGGCCCTTTCCGTTTGGGCTTCGACGCCGCGGTGCTCACTGTGCAAGTTCGCGGCGTTTTTTCGCATGTGTAGCAATACGCGATTTTTCTGTGGCTCACCAGGCGTCGCAGCGCTACATAATTTGGGCCCTTTCCGTTTGTGATTCGACACGTATTGCTACACATGCGAAGAAACGCTGGGAACTTGCACAGCGAGCACCGCGGCGTCAACGCACAAACGGAAAGGGCCCAAATTTGGGCCTTTTCCGTTTGTGCTTCGACGCCGCGGTGCTCGCTGTGCGAGTTCGCGGTGTCCATGCACTTGCGCGTAACCCGCGTTCGCGAAGTGAAGTATCACTGAAGCCGTTTATTGAGGAGCTGCCTAAGAAAGCTAAATGGATAGTAGATAGATATGCCCAAAGTGGCTGAAGTAGGCTAAGAATGCTATCTGAAATGAAAAAATGATTAAAAGCATTCTTTTGACGGATCAAGTATTAAGCATGAAATGCTTTTAGCTCCCATTGTCGGTGAAATTCAGAGACCTTGAGCCAGAATTCTGAGCAGGTTTCCGGGCACTCGAAACTAGACTAGAACGAGAACATAGAAGCAGCGTTGCGAGAACAAAACGAGATAATACGGGCAACGAGTCAAAACTTAAAGGGATACAAAACTTTTTCCGCCTTTATTTTTACCCCAAATGAAAGCTTGGTTCTGAAATTAGTTGACACAACCTTGTTTCCAAGCAAAAACAAGAGGAATTTCATGTATTTTTGCCAAAATGCCGCGTCTGGCGGCCGCGCCATGTACTAGAATGGGGGATGCTTCGGTGACGTTCTGCACCGGATATCGGTGTGCCAGCCATCGCCCGCGTCTCTGCTCCCGCTGTAAGATTTGTCAGAGGATCCCAGCGCTGGCATACAGTTGTAGGATTTGTCGGACGATCTCGCCGCTGCCACCATTTGTAAGGGTTGGAGGTCGTAGAGAAGAACTTGGGAGGAACTAGGTGAACAGGGTTTATTTACAGTATTTCCATCTTAAACAAGAGATACATTTACACAGTCTAGCGTGACTCCCAAATGGAGCCCTCAAGACGAAGCATACAGCAAACGAGCACACAGCTCACGAGTACATTGACGAGCACACTTAGCAGCCGACAAACAGCCGTTTTTAAACACTTCGTGTTCCCTAGATCCCTATGCGAGGCAAAACGTTCGACGGCACGGTAAACAAGCCACCTCTCTGCGGTACGGTGTACACACACACGTACGCACAGTTTTCACTGCCGATTAGCAGCGTCAACCGTCAACGCAGCCGACCCACCGCTTGCCCATTATCTTGAGTGTTGAAAGGCGCGTCGGTTCCCTGAGCTGACCAGGCACCGTGGCCACCGGTTGTCCCTTGTCCGGCGCCTCTAAATTCCAGAGCGGACCTCGCACAGTGGCCTCCGCCGCTATCCATTGTCTGGCGTCTTCAAACGCCCGTGAAAAGGCACCGCAAGCTATCTCCTTCCAGGAAATCACCCTGCTTCAGTCGAACCGTGAAGGCGTCGGCGATTTCACTGACAATAGTTGATGCGCCGATTGCGTTTAGTCATAGCGGCGCCGAGGCGTTGTTGACGCGCCATCTCGGGGTCCCTACGAAACGAGTCACCGCGGCGGGTGTTGAAGGCTTTCATGGTATCTTCGGGGAAACTCGCCACGCTCGCTGCTGCAGCTGGCTGCGATAACTTTCATATGTTGCCACCTCGGCAGGTCATTCCTAACGCCGCATGGACGGCGCCAGACGGCAGCGAACGGCGCCTCAACAGCGCAGTTGCTCTTGGCCGCATACTTGTTTTCGAAAGTGGAGCTTGTGCGCAAGCTTCGTATAGCGTCGGCAGTGGACGCACCGCAGCGCAAGTGGATAGAGCAGGCCGAACGGACGCCACAGGGGTTCTAATGCTCGCTATTGTGCAAGGGTCGACTGCGTGTATCGGCGTGTGAATATTGTCGACACGACGTGAAAATCGCCGCCCTGTTTCTGTACAGTATTTAGAAACTTCAGCGCGAACAATTTCGAAACAGCTACAACGCTTTGTTTCATTTCTAGCTTCAACTACGTTCGAAACATAGGCTTAATTTATTACTCGAACTGTACACTTGGCATACGTCGCACACTTATGCAATTGCGCCACTCGTGCATTCGCTTTCACTCGCAAGTTGCATGTTTGCGCGCTCACGAAACACTTGAGAGGCGACCGTCGCGCCGGCGCCGGCTGCCCACTTCTCTCGTTTCGACCGCCTCGCGCTCACAATCGTCGAAAAAATACATCTATCGTTTAAAAAAACACTTCGTATCGGAAGTGAAATAAACACTTCCTATCAGAACAGTAACGTCTTCCGAGTCGAATTTCGATGCTTCTCTCATTTTTTAAGGCAACAACCTTAGATGTCTACGTTTCAAGGTCGCGTTATGAGATAAAGAAAATGTCACGTGACCCAAGGAAGGATAGAAGCGAAACAAAACATGTCCAGCAGTGTATTAGATATGATTAGCAAAATTAACTCATGTTGAATTAGTGATGCCATTAACGTTGATTAGGTTGGATTAAGGTTGGTTAAGGTGCATTGAGGAGAATCGAGAATGAATAGGGTGCATTAGGCTGGATTAAGGTCGATTCAGGTGGATGAAGGAGGATTAGCGTGGAATAAGGGGCATTAAGGTGGATTAGGGTGCATTAAGGTCGCTTGAGGAGTATTAAGGACTGAGGTGGAGTAGGGTGAATTAAGGTCGATTAAATTGGATGAAGGAGAACTAAGGTGGATTAGGATGGATTAAGATGGTTTAAGGAAAATTAAGGTGGATTACACTAGGCTTCTCAAGGCTTTCGCTTTCGCGTCGCTTAGGCGATAGCTAAGGGCACCTGTGATTTGTTTCATATTTTTCTTCATTAACAATTTCTTAAAAATGCGACCTTTGGCTCCGGACCGCATTAGATACGATAGTTAGTGCCCAGACAAGTTACAAAAAGTACTGCTTCCGAGTTCTTCCTAATGTTTCTTCACAATATCACTCAACGTGTAACTTCTGGTAGGCTGAAGTGTTATTTGTCATTTCCAATAGCAACGTTCAAAAGGTCGATACAGAGCCCTATATACTTGATTGTCATCGCTTGGCGCTGAGACAGCGTTACCTGTACTCTTTTCAACGCCAGCGGTCCGTCAGTTCCGCGGCGCTGGGGTTCTGTCACTGACAGAAAACTATTGCGTTCATATGGATCAATGGTCAGTATGGCGTGGTGCGGTGTGGTGCGGCGTGGTTTAGTGGGGTGTACCGCTGCGAACATGCACTACACCCATTAAGATTGTGACTAGTATAACCTCAAACCAGTCTGCTTTGCCGGTAGCCATTTCGTGTTTTCATCTCGATTACGGGCAGCCAGCATTTTCTTTTTCGTTTTTTTTTGTTCTAATGACTTAGGCAACAACATGGCATTGGTGAAAAATATGATGCTACTAGCGGCAAACACCACAAAATCTGGATAAATCTTTGTCTACAGGTGCGCGCAGATAATATAACTTGCCTTCACCGTCTTTACGATCGTATTAAGCAGGTGCACTCTCTACATGAGATAGACTAGTAATCTGGCAGCGTGTGCCATCGAATCACCATCAGCCTAAGTTTACAGCAGGACGCGAAGTCTTTCAGCCAATGAATAGAATTTAATCATTTCGAATGGATTTGTTTTAGCTAGGATATCCCATTTGTAGTAGTTCGCAAATATTTTACATATGTTTTGTAGCTTTTGCCGTAACTTGTATATTCATCTTCTACTTAATGTATCGAATTTCTCCCGTCGAAGTTTAACCTTCGGTTGCCTTTCTTTACAATGGTAGCTGTCCTTCTCGCGGTATTTTTGTTGCTACCTCAACACGGTCGTCGGCTTCCCAGCCTCCGACCACACTGGGGCCTTGTCTTCTGCCGCTACGGTCACTTCCGTTCGCGCGTTGTCTGCTTTCACTTAGTTAAGCCATGGAGGAAGGAAAAAGTTAGGTGGGAGCATCGCGCAACGCGATCGAAGCCAAACCTTTCGGCCGAACACGTGATCACACGTCAAAGTGCGCGACAGGTTTAAGAGTTCCCGCTCTGCATCCAGAGCCATGGCAGAGCAGCCAAACAAGCGCGCACCGAATAAAAACTACTGGCATAACCAATGGAAACCAAACATCTCAGCAACGCACGATCCTTGCTCCGTGATCTCATCGCAAGAGGTCACACGTTGGGCCACCACTGAGCAAAGGGCTGGCTTCACGGAGCGTTCGCCTACCAAGGCTGGCTGTGTGGCGTAATGTTCTTTCCTAACTTTTTCCTTCCTCCATGGGTTTAGCGCACACAGGATATTCAAAGTCTGCTGCTCGGATGCATTTCGGCCTTGGAACGATCCTTTAAGTGCCGAATAGATTCCCTTCTTTCCAGACAGCGTTTACCTGACGCGGTGTCGTGTGAAAACGACAGGTGGTGCTTTCCATTAGCAGCTAAAAAGAGTGGACATTACCCCTGGGGACAGTATATTTCGTGCTGCTTTTCCCCTCTCGCCTGCTGTTTAGCTTTACTTGTGAGGTGGTTGGACAGCGGGAAGCTACCTAAACTTGAGAAAAGGTAGCCAGATGTAATTGAAAACCCTTTCTTCGGTGGAACACCACTGCTTTTGGTCATTCCTTCTCGGATGCCTCGAATGCGCTGCGTGGGGTAAGACCGTCTTCTATTACACTGGCTCTCAGATTCGCCTCCCATCGAGCGTAAGCCTACGTACATGTCTTACATGTCAAGGGAAGACTTTAGCATAAGGGACAAATTGCCATATATCTGTTAAAGGAGACTTGAAACACAGAAATGCTTTCACAAGACAACGGCTGAGCCCATTTGAATAGAATTTGAATGTCGAATGCATGCAAAATAAGAAAGTGACGGTTGTTCAGTCAGGCATCGAAAGAAGAGGAAGTGACACAAAACGATAGGTACGAACGACACATTGCACTTGTCGCTAATATGTTCGATTGGGAACAAATAAACGTTTTAATCTAGAAGTTGAATATTTCATACATAATGGCACACCGCACTCGGTTGCTTTCCAATAAACTTCTTGTGTGGCTCATGTGAGTATGATAAACATATTATTACACCTGCTGTTATTTACACCAGTATGACTAGAAGATCTAAAACTTAAGGGGTTAATAGCCAGTAAATTAGCGAAGCTAATACAGTGTAAGACGTCGCGGTAGGTTTTCCTTGGCGAACATTTGCCACTTTGACAGCATCTATCTATATAGCTGATTACGTCTTGGTGCTCTCTTGGTCGTTTAGTCAACTTGGTATGTACCAAATTAACATAGTATGACAAGAGTGTATGAAGAACATAAATGATCGGTCATGATGTGAATATCATGACATGTGTGTCATATAGGTCACGAAACAGCCGCCTACATCTTGGTGCTTTCATGGTCCTTCCGTTAATTTGGCAGTTGCCAAAATAGGCATGGTATGACAAGATTGTATTACGCGCATAAATGATAGTCCATGACACGACTATGATGACGTGCGTGTCATGTAGGTCACGAAACAGCCGCCAACGTCTTGGTGCTCTCACGGTGAATGGGAACAGTGAATGAAGCACTCTTTGGAAGCATCAGCACAGCCGAATTCGGTACACTGTTATGTTTGCTTATGAACTGAAGTGCCGAAAAATGACAGTAACTTATGGGTTACGTTGTGGCAGAGATTTATCATGATTCGTTCTAAAGTTCCTCTGTCAAGAAAAGGTGACGAATAAAGCAAGGGGGTGGGAAAAACTCAAAATATATAAATAATTGTTAGCGGAGATGCCCGCTACCTTGCGTTATAGTGAGTATAATTCGAAAAAGCAATATCTGTGCTTTAACGACTGCGCGACCGATGACAGTGAATGCTGTATGTAAAGCTAGTTTGTATCGGCAGTCCCTCTTAAGTCGTACGACCGTTCAGATTGTACGACACAGGTAACCCAATGCATTTATTAAAATTTTGCTTTTGCTGTTTTGGATGTTCACATGAAGTTAACCCGCCGTGGTTACTCAGTGGCTATTGTGTTAGGCTGCTGAGCACGAGATCGCGGGATCAAATCCCGGCACAGCGGCCGCATTTCGATTGGGGCGAAATGCGAAAACACCCGTGTACTTAGGTATAGGTGCACGTTAAAGAACCCCAGGTGGTCGAAATTTCTGGAGTCCTCCACTACGGCGTGCCTCATAATCAGAAAGGGGGGTTTTGGCACGTAAAGCCCCATAATTATTTTTACATGAAGTTTACATTATGGGCGATTATTTGTGTTGACTTAGCACCTCATTTGATGGCCTGCATTTGAAACACAAACAATTGCCTTATCGTGTATTAGCTCGTAATTTCTAAGCTGCGTTCACTCACACTCACACGCTTCAGAAGTGCTGCTTGCTGGGCCAGTTAGTTCATGCTGAAACTTCAGAAAACTAGCGCAAAAAAAAAAAATCGCAGTTCAGCTCGAAAGGCGAAGCACCGATTGCGATAGCAAATGAGTAGATGGCTGTACAAAGCAAGGATAGTAGTCTTATCGGCCGTATAAGCTTGTAAACCTTCGCTTGCTAACTAAATTCGCAATGATATAATGTGTACGAATGACTCAACGAGGACGTATAAAGAAGCAGACGCACGGAGACAGCACTGTCTTTGTGTGTCTGCTTCTTTGTACGTCCTTGATTCAGTAGCACTTACACAGCCTACCACGTATTCAAACCAACTAGCCCGTCAACGTGTTTTAGCTAAATTAACCAGCACAGTGTCACGCGCGCACAGGTAAACATGAACGCACATTGCTCGATGACAGCAGAAACTGTCTGTGAAAACAATGGAGTTGGGAATCATGGCAGCAGCCGCGAGCCAATTGACCTCCGTGCATATGTCGCTTCAACGCTTACGAAACGTCGAAAGCACAGCGCATACGGAGCTACCGGCACTAAGTGCGCTCTGCAAGCATCGCAGATCGTTTTGAAGATGTGGCCCACGCGGACGCGCACTTCGGCCACGTCGCAGATTGCTTTGAAGACACACGAACGCCGGCAACGCGTCCCTGCGGCGTCCGCCAAAAGCTGTTTCACATGACGCGATTGGGGCGAAAAAAATCGTTCTACGGGGCACGTCACATGCGTTTTCGGCAGCGCGATTTCCGTCGCAGCGATGCGCAAGGTTGCTGCCTGCATTGTTAAATAAAAACAACATGGAAACTACTCAAAGATTCGAATTTTCCTATTATTTTTCGATAATAGAATAAGTACACCAGTTTTTAACGTTTAAAAGCATGGAGACTTTACGACAACTTCCAGATGCGGTGAGTGGGATGCTGCACAACACCACAAGTATGAGCGCGCGGCTTGTGCGGCGTCGGCGGCGTGGTTCCGTTTAGTACACTCGTTTCCTTGTTACTATGGAAGCCACAACTTTTTTCCTGGATGAGTATTTGCTTTTTCAGAAGAACAAGCTACTGTTGAGTGTGCATGTATAAGCAGCTGGCAGAATTTGTAGCGATGGAGAGGTTGACGACAGTGGCGATCGAGTGGGTGCGTGCCTTATGTTGAAGCGGTGTCCTTCTCCCGACCTGGATAGCGCGCAGCTTCTCCTTTTAAACGAATTGTTGTAAGCTGAGGAAAAACAAAATGTTTATGAAGCTCCTAAGCCGCAGGGGCTGGTGGGGGTACGCCCTATTAAACATAACTAAAACTGCGGCGCGACATCGCTCCACAGAGCTACCAAGGCGCGGTAAAACAGGAAAGCGCCTATTTTGATGGCGCTTTGTTTCGTCACGCATTGCCCCTCCCACATCGCGCCGATCGCCGCGACTCAGCGACGGCGCAACCTACTTGTCGGAATGCAGTCGCGGAGGGACCACGACGTCGCGGCGGTCGCTGAGCGAAAGAAGTCGCTGTGTCGTTGACTGAAACTCACGCCATCTGAAACAGCCTAAAGGCGTCTACTACGGCGTCCGCGATTCGCGTGGCGAACGTCGTAGTAGATGCCTCGGTTGTCTCCATCTATAGGGAATGGCGGGCGAGGAGGACGTCGACACACCATAGCAGCCGCTGGAGAAGAACGCCCCTGCTCCCTCGCCTCATCCCCCTGCCTCGCGCGCCACAGGAGAGGGCACACATCCAGGCCATGCTCGCGTACGCGAGATTGGACCGCGTTCGCCGGCTCACCCTCACACGCTTTCACTCATACGGCACCTCACGGCGACGGCGACGCCGACGCCGATGGCAGAAATGCGCCTGTAGTATCCATATAATAGCTATCGCAATAAAAAATTCTGGCTCTCCCGTAACCGCGAGTGATGTAAGCATCAAATGGCTACCGACTAAGGAAGATTGGAGGGAGATGTTACAAGCCACAATCTTATAATGGGTGTAGTGCAAGTTCGCCACGGCACAACCCAACACACCCCACCGCGCCACGCCATACTGTGCACTAGTCCATATGGACTGAATAGTTTCCTGTCACAGACAGGACCTCGTAGCAAGTCTCGTCTCGGTCAAGCAGCCATCCGCGGTACGCCGGACGCCATCGGCGCTGCAAGCGCGCCAGACGCGCCGCGCACCTCACGGACCCCTGACCCTACTGGGGGTCAGAAACCGAGCATACCAATACGTCCGAAACTTTTCACCCACTGGAAGTGCCGGATCAAAGTCGGCGAACATGAAACTGACATCATAGAGCTGGGGAGCCGAGGCACGCCGCACGGATGAGTCATCTACCCTTTTCTCTTCAAAGCGGTGATGCGCCGGCTCCCGGACCTGCTGTGCTCTATCCCCGGGCCTCACCACAGCCTCTGCGCTGATGACATGACGTTATGGGCAGCGGCGGATGATCCATAAACCCTTCAAAAGATCATGTAACGCGGCATCGACGTCGTACAAGCTTATGCGGAATTAAGGGACCTGACGTGCTCACCGGGAAAATCCGAATACCTCCTGATCAAGCCGGCTGAAGTAGCTGTCCCGGGGGAATACCACGGGGGAGGCACTTCCTTGAACTTAAGGTAGGAGGACTTACCATCCCGGAGCGCCCCAGTATCAAGATATTGGGGCTAGACTTTCAGAACACGCTGCACTGCCGGCTCATGTTAAAAAAACTCCAGAGGGCGACTAACTACACACTACAGCTAATTCGCCGGGTGGCTAATCGGCACCACTGCATGGGCAGGGCGAGCTGCTTCGACTTGTGCAGGCATATATAATCAGCAGAACCATGTACTAGACACCATATGTCAAACTCGCAGCCACCGACTTAGCTAAATTAAGCACAATGGTCAGAAGAACCGCAAAGGCAGCCCTGGGCTTTCCGGACCACGCAGCGACTGCAAGGCTAGAGGCCTTAGGCATGCACAATACGATTGAGGAGGTCTTAGACGCTCACCACACAGCCCAAGTCCGTCGTCTCTCGCTAACCCCGGCTGGCCGCACACTCCTCCGGAAGCTCAGTCTCGAGGCCATCCCCGAAATTACAGAGTACATGACGATTCCGCGAAAGGTCAGGAGGCATACTTATGCCCCGCCTCTACCCCGCAACATGGACCCCAAGTTCCATCAGGGCCGTCGGCAGGCCCGTAGTGAAGCCATTTGGCGAAGCTAGGGCTCGCAAGGTGGAGTGGTCTACACAGACGCAGCGAGACACCCTTGCGGCGACCTCATGACCGCGGTGGTAGTGGATCGCAACGGAGGATTGATAGAACACACGAGGAAACCGCGATTGCCATGGCCCTGCATGCGGAAGCGAATACCGTGATCAGCAACAGCAAGCAGGCCATCGGCAATTTCGTCCGCGGTAGAATTTCCAAACAGGCGTACCGTGTCCTCACACGGCGCCCCCTACGCGGCTTGAAAACCCTCGTGTGGACCCCCGCTCACGCGGCTGTGCTCGGCAACACGTCGGCTCACAGTTTGGCTCGAGATCTCGCGCGCCAAGCCTCGTCCACGGATGCAGACGGCGTGAATGAGAAGGAGAGACACGAGGAACCCTGCGAGACTTATCACGAAATAGCCCATAGGCATCGCTTGAGGCGTCGCGCGCTCCCACCACCGGCCAAGCAACACGATAAAACGCAAGCGCTAGCGTTTAGGCGACTCCAGACAAACACATACCTACACCCAAAGTACATTAACTAAATCACAGGGGGCAAGGAAAGCAACCTATGTAGGCTCTGTTCACAAGCAGGGTCACTCACACACACAATGTGGGAATGCACCTCGCTCCAGTTTTCTCATCCCCCCGTCAGCAGCGAGACTGACTGGACAGCCTGGCTCAGTTTCTGGGACGTCGACCGACAGATTGAACTGGTGGACTGGGCGGAGAAGGCCAAGCAGGCCCAGGGCCTTACTTGAGCCCCATCCCTCAGCCACCTCCCTCTTTCCCCATCCCCCTTTCAATCAAGTTTACCACCACCACCACCACCACCCCTGGCATTAGAAAGAGCACAGGCAACTCTGTTATCAGCGCCGAAAGATGACAATGAAGTATACAGAGCACTGTATCTGCATTTTGAACGTCGCTATTCGAAATGACAAATATAACTTCAGCGTACTAGAAGTTACAGCTTCAGTGATATCACGAACAAACATTTTGAAGAACTCGGAGGCAATATATTGTTTAACTTGTTTGGGAAATAACTAGCGTATATCATGCGGTCTTCACTTGTTGCACGGATGATCTCGTTTTGTTCTTGCAACTTGCACTGCTTTGAGTGCACTGGTTTGAGTGCCTGGATAATGGCTCTGGCTTTTGGCTAAAGGTCGCTTGAAGGCGGTCAACAACGCAAGCTAAAAACATTTTATTGTTGAAATAGTGAGACGCAAACACAGCGGGAAGAAGAGACACCACCACGCTGGCTTTGTGGTGTCACTTTTTCCGCCGTGTTTGCGTCTCAGTTTTTTTCAAGTGAAGCTTTTAGTGGCTCACAAGCTTCGGCGGCGCTCTGGTCAAGCGAAAACCCCATTGCTCCCTGAGCACGGCACGTGCGGGAAAAGACGCTTTGAGTAGTTGACAGCTGCGCCGGCGCCGTCGCATGAGTCATTAGAAAGGATTCCAGCTGCATAGGCGCGCGCTGAAGTCACGCGCGCAACCAATCAGAGTCGTTTCGATTCCACCACGGAGGAAAAGGGTAGAAAATGGTTTCGCGCGCGCTGCTCCGGCTTCGTTTCCTTTCAGTTCATTCTTGGAAAAATTTAGAGGACGCTTAAGCTTCGCCTTTAACAGTGGGACGCGATAGCGTTCAAAGACCCCTTACTGTTTTCATGCTTCCCGGCAACTGCAGCTTATGTAACCGCAATGTTTACAGGGAAACGCTGGCTGCGAACTTTATGCACGAAGGCGAGCTTTCTGGTATATTATTCATTTATTTATTTATTTATTTACAGCATACTGCAGGCCGTGTGGCCCAAGCAGTAGGGGCAAGGTAACAAATAAAAGTACATGTATAAAAGGCAGAATTGCAAAAATATGAAATTCAAGAAATGAAACAATATAACCCGAAACAGCAATGTTAGTTAGGAAATACTAATAATATGAGTTTGAATTGATTTAGGTGAGTTCAGATGATGGAAAGGGATGAGGTTCCATTCTTCTATGGTTCGAGCAAAGAATGAAAATTTAAAGAGGTTTGTCCGGGCAACGTAAAGGGAGAGAGCGAGGAGGTGGGAATGACGGGTTTTCCTGGATGCGGAAAGTGTTATGTATGGACTAGGATCTAAAGAAAATTTACGGTTTATCAAGGAGTAAAGGAACTGCAGGCGTATTATTTTTCGCCTCGTTTGAAGGGTGTGAAAGCCATTTGTCCGCAGTAATTGAGAAACAGACTCTTCTCGGCCGTATTTGGAAAAAAATAAAACGTATGGCTCTTCTCTGTATCCTTTCAAGGGCGTAAATGTTGATTTTGGTAAACGGGTCCCAAATAACGCACGAGTATTCCAATTTGGGTCGAATAAATGTGGTATAGGCTAAGGATTTCACTTCATGGGATGCATGTTTAAGCTTACGGCGAAGTAGACATAGCTTTCTGAAAGCAGTGGAGGCGGTAGCAGCAATATGGCTATTCCAATTTAGGTTGTTAGTAATTGTAATTCTAAGATACTTGTACTCGCTCACTTCGGCCAATGGATCTTGGCCAATAGAATAAGAATATTTTAGGGGTAGTTTTTTGTTTGTTATACGTAGAAGCACAGATTTATCTCAGTTAAGTTTCATTCCCCACTTGTTGCTCCGCTCAAGAATGTGTTTAAGGCTAAATGAAGAGATAGTTGATCATGAACTGTATTAATATCGTTAAAAATGATTCAGTCGTCTGCGAACAGACGAATATTGACAGGGGCCTCTATTACATCAACTATGTCGTTGCAATAAATAAGAAATAGTAGTGGGCCAAGGACGCTGCCTTGAGGCACGCCAGAGGTTACCGAAAGAGAATTGGACTGCTGCCCATCAATCACTACGTACTGCTTGCGACGCGTCAAGTAACCAGAAACCCAGGACAGGATAAAGGCAGGAAGACCAAGGAATTCTAATTTACAAATTAATTTGTCGTGAGGAACTACATCAAATGCTTTTTGAAAATCCAAAAATATCACATCCACTTGGCCAGCCTTGTCAAGGACAGAAGCAAACGAGTGAATGGCTGTGCTTAATTGGGTGACTGTCAAGAGCCCCTTCCTGAAGCCATGTTGGAAAGGAGATAAAATGTTACGGTTGTTTAAGAAATCATTAATGTAGTCAGCAAGAATGTGTTCAATTAATTTACAAGAAGAGGATAATATGGAAATCGGACGGTAATTTAGGACTAAGCTTGGGTCACCTTTCTTTAATATAGGGACAACACGTGCTACTTTCCAATCGAGCGGAAGTACCGCGGAATGTAGAGAGGCCTGAAAGATTACTACAAGGAATTTACTTAAATGTTCTGCATAACGCCGAAGGAAGGTGTTGGGAATGCCGTCTGGACCAACAGATGGTTTTGCTTTTAACCGGAGGAGCATGTTAAGTACACCTTCATGAGAAATGTTAACGTCAGAAGAGCAGGACAGTGAAGTTTGGAAAGAGGGTTCAGTTGATGGGGAGAAGACACTGTGGAAGTGGTCATTTAAAAGGTTAGCAACAGCCTTGGGATCAGTTATTAGAATGCTATCATGGATAATGTTAGTTATGGATTTATTGCGTTCCTTAATAAAGTTCCAGAACTTCTGGGGATCGTCCTTAATAAAATTTGGTGAAGTGTTGCTGAAATAAAAATTTTTTGGCTGCTGCAATGGCCTCTGACAGGGCGACACGAACACTGGTTAAATTGTCAGTAGCTGGGCCTTTCTTTCTTAGGCGTTTGGCTTTACGTTTTAATTGACTAGTGCGTCTATTTATCCATGGTGTATGTTTAGCTGGCTTTTTAAGTTTGTTAGGTATAAATTGATCAATGTGGAATAAACACATTGCTTTAAACTTTTCCCAAAGCTGGAGAATGTCATTCTGGCAAAATTCAGAAAGACAAGAATCCAGATAATCTGTTATCCGCACATCATCAGCCTGCGCAAAATTTTTCACAATTGTAAGCGCATGCGTGCCATGCGCGCGGGTAACATTCAAGGGGAATGATACAACAATAAGAGCATGGTCAGACAACCCAGGTTCGATAGATACAGAATAACCGGAAAAGGAGCGTTCAAGAAAGACAAGGTCAAGGAGTGAACCAGGACCATTACCAAATCTGGTAGGTTCACGAACTACTTGTACAAGGTTGTGGTCGAGCATCATATCAAAAAGAACGCGGCCTCTTGAACGCGGCCTCTTGCGTAGGTCGATCTGCTGTTATTGTTTCGTACTTTTAATATTTCAGTCTGAGATGAGCTAACATAAAGGACATGCGCTGTCGGTGTTTTTTCCATTACATTTGTTTGTGTGATGCCGTTCTCAAAATTCAGAGGAATAGCTTTGTGTAGGATGAAAGACAAGGTATGAGCAACTTTGGAGGGAGAGAAGTGGTTGTGTATGCGTGGTTCGGAATTTGGTTCGAAACTATGTAATGCTATCCCGTTAAAACAGATGGGACGGCCATGAGTTGTCCGCTCCCGCGAGGAACTGGCAGCCTTCGACGAGCGGCGGCGTGAACTCACCCGTGAAAGGGCTCGCCGTCGGAGCACCCATCCAGCTGTTAGAGCCGCCCGAGCCCAGGCAATCCGACAGCAATGAGAAGATCCCGAGCTGATGGAGCAGGAGGCCGAAGCAATCCGGCACCGTTACCTGTGGGTTATCTAACCGTGACGAAGGTCAGGTGCACGCAGGACAAGCTTCGCTTACCCTCATTCTTCCGGTAGGGCGAGGGTTGGTAATTTTGTTTTCGCTGGTTTTCTCAAGTCTCACACGCCTAATTACAGTAGACCACTTTAGACTATCGTTCCCCTATAGGAGACTGAACACAAGAACTTCAAGCCAAAACTCATTATAAAGGAATATTAAAGTGGAGAAAGTCTAAGACATTGCATAAGAAAATGCTGGCTCATGCGAATTCAGCAACAAAGCTGCTGCGAGCCAAGATAGCCGACATTAGTAATTAGGCCCCGGTAACGAATGCTAAGGCATTCAAGTTGTAGCTTGGAATTCTGACGATATCCTGAGAAATTGTATAGCGTAAAATAAGGCAAATGGTTGCCGAAATTGAAACACGTGTATTTAGAGAAAAATACTAAAAAAGGATTACATCGCTAAACAGAAAAGAACAGGTATGCTACCTTCTTTTTAAGACGTACATGTTATTGGTTTTCACCACTACGCTTCCCTAAATAATAGCCCTGAGCGTGACATCCGATCGCCAAGCTTGCACTATGATACTAGGGTCGTTCATTAAAGATTTCCCCTGACGCGCTTCCTTTGGACGGAGAGCAATGAAACTTTGCAGATTTATTAGTCCTTTTCTGCATAGGTGCCACCCAGAGACACACACTTCTCACATTTTTTTATGCAACTGTAAACACCTCGCTTGTAGAAGTCGACAGGTTGCTCCAAAAGCCATGTTGTGACTCCAGAAATCAGTCTCATTATCTGGAAAATGCTTGCCCTTCAAATATGACTTCATTGTTGGAAAGAAGTGGAAGTCCGATGGTGCGAGGTCGGGTGAATAAGGGGGATACGGTAGAATTTCAAAGGCGCAGCAGCGTGCTTCCATTTGGGCAACATGTGAGTTGTGAACTGGGGCATTGTCTTGCAGAAAGCGGACACCTTTGGCGAGCATGCCACGTTTCTTACTTTTGATGGCCTCCCGCAATTTCCGCAGCAGTGAAACATACTACGCCACAGTAATCATGGCACCCTTTGCTAGGAAACCCATCAAGACTACTCCGTGCTGGTCCCAAAAGACTGTGAGCATGACTTTGCCCGCCGAGGGCTGGGCACGTACCTTCTTTGGAGGCGGTGAGTCCAAATGCTTCCAGTGCATTGACTGAACTTTAGTCTCTGAGTCATACTGATGGACCCAGCTTTCATCCTGTGTAATCAGTGTGTTGAAAAAGTTCTCCTGGTTTCCATTGCACATGATCAAAAGAGCCTGGGAGCATTCGACTCGTTCCTGCTTAAAAGGTGTGAACAGCCGGGGAACCCAGCGAGCGGATACCTTACGCATATGAAGATGGTCCTGAATGATTTTTCCACGGACCCCACACTAATCTTGACATCTTGGGCTAAGTGTCGAACGGTTACGCGGCGATTTTCCACAATGGCGGCCTCCACTTGCTGGATGGTGTGTTCATCGATAGCGGAGTGGGGTCGCCCTGTCATCGGAGCCGTTCCACCGAAGTGCAACTACACTTGAATTGACGATGCCACTTCTTCACTACCTAATATGATGGAGAATCCTCCCCATAAGCCTCTTTTATCTCATCCTTCCCTCTCCCTTGGAGTGCGGTCTTTCAAATACAGGAACTTGATGACTGCTCTGTATTTCACTGCATCCATTATCACACCTCACACCACTTCAGCCCCTGTAAAAAGACCATTATTAGTTCAGAGTTTCACATTGGCACATGACCTATAGTGACTTATGTCATTACACATGCGCAGTTTCAGCATCTTTATTGAACGCCCCTCCTATTTTGGGATGGTGTTCCAGGCTTCGTTCTCCAAATGCACTTCCAGGTTTCTCATGCCATATAGCGGTGGCTACATCGTCTCCTAGTGCCAAGAGCTCCTTATTCGGCTGTGCCAATGAAAGATAATTTAAAAATGACGTCATTGTTGAACTCATCTTAAAGACCAGTCATTATTTGCGATGTCTCTACAGCGCGAAAACATATAATGAAACTTAGGGCGGCTTAGTTAAGAAGAGCAATCAGTTGGGCCAGCTGGTGTGCATTCATTTAATTTACACTCCCCAGCGTCACTTCGTGTCTTTTTTCACAACCAGTGTTCGCTTCGTCCCTGTTAGTGTCTTCTGTTGGTGTCGCATAGCGCTAGGAACATGAAACTTAGAACTGTAGAACTCGTCAGAGCTATAGTTTATTCGGATGCACAAATGAAAACGAGTGCCTCACATGCGAAAGCCAACCGCCATTACCATTGGAAATGAAAGTCTTTCATTCCTTGGCCAATGTTTGTGGACACTACATACGCTTGTTCGTAGTTGGCGGGTGGGCGCTGCCTTTCTCCGAGCATGCGCAGACATTTCCTCTGGTGCCTATGTTTTTCACGTTGTATTTTTCCCAATATTAATAATTGAGTTGTGATTATTTTGGTTGTTTTCAAGTGAAGATTGTATTGCCTCACAAGTGCTGTTGTAGTGGTCACGCAAAAACCTAGTTGCTCCCAGAGCAGAGCAGCTGCGGAAAAGGGTGGTTTGATGAGTTCACTGTGGCGTCGGCGCCTGAGCGTGACACATTAGCAAGGATTGCGCAACCAATCAGAGCCCTTTCGATTCCGCCGGCAAGGGAAATGGCAGGAAAGGGTTCCCGCATGCTACGCCGGCTTCGTTTCCATTCAGTTCAGTCTTGGAAAACGGATGAGACGGCCATGCGTTGTGCGCGAGGAACGGGCAACGTTTTGCAAGCGAAGGCGAGAACTCGCCCTTGAAAGTATTTGCCATCGCCGCGCCGATAGAGCCGCCCGAACCCAGACGGTAACAAGAAGTCCCGAACTGAGGGAGCGGGAGGCCGAAGCAATCCGGCACCCTTACCTGTGGGTTACTTAACCTTAACGAAGGTCAGCTGCGCGCAGGACAAGCTTCGCTTACCCGCATTTGCTGTTTGGGGAAGGGTTCGTAATTTTTATTTCTGTAGAACAGAGAATTTGTAGTAGCCACAGTACTTTTTAGGTCAATCTCTGCATCGCAAGCAATTGAGGACAGAACAGAAATTGCTTTAGTAGTCGACAGTATTGTCAGCTGATAGAAAGAGTATTTCGCAGCATAGATATCTGTAACGGACGAGAAGTTCACTTGATTTCTAGAGTACATGGGCTTTTAATAGTACGGGTGATATAACTATCTGTGTTCGTCGTTCTGGCTGCCTTGAAGACTTTGCGGCGTTGCGTAGTGGGGCAGAAGCACGGCGTAGAATCTGATTGCGAACTGGCCGCATTATGCGCAATCACGCGACGCTTTGTTTACCAGACGACACCATCTCGCTTCCTGTTTTCAAACCTTCGGGTTCAAACCCATGCACTGCGAACCGCGTGAAGCGCACGACGAGGCCGAAGGAAGCGCTGACGTCATTAGGGAATGCGCTGCGTACTCGAATTTCTGCGCCAGATATTCGGGAGGAGGCCAGGCCTTGTAAAGGAGCGGAATTTTCGATCCGCTCGCGGTGACGCCGAAGAGAGCTTGTTCCTCGAAGCTCTGAGCGTGTGCCCACGGCGAGCAAACACTGCAAGCGCCGCTCGGAAAAGGACAGCAGTATCGACTGGCCTCGCCATGTCGGGCCATCAACACGAGGGACTGTTGCTAGAACGACATCCCCGGGCAGTATTGCAAGGCTGCTTTGGCTGATAGAAACAGACGGACGCCTCTTCTTGTATGTCGTTTATTGACGAGTCCAGCTTCTCTATTCGGCAAAAGCTGAGGACTACAATTCTTTTTCGGTTGTTGTTGACGTTACATACATGGTGAAGTATTCTGGCTTGATTAAAATCTGACATAGCCTATTACATTTTGCATAGAGGCTTGTAACCGTATACATCAGCAGCTGCGTCCTTGCCTATTTAGTCAATGACGCAAAATGAACAAACAGTTTGCTTTCCCAGTGGGATTTACCGAAATAGAGAGTGATTGAAATACAGAGCACTCACGACAAAACTATAAATCCGTCACGTTGTACACAACAAGCTTTTGAATGCGAAGTGTTTCTTGGTGAACATTTGCAAATTTGACAGTATATCTATCTGCCTACGTCTTGCTGCTTTCGTGGTCGTTTCGTTAAGATGGTATGTACCAAAATTGGCAAATTGTGACGCGAGTGTATGAGGAACATAAATGATAGGTCCTGACATGGATGTCGTGACATGCGTGTCGTGTAGGTCTCGAAACAGCTGCATACGTCTTGGTGCTCTTTTGGTCGTCTCATTAACTTGGTATGTACCACAATTGGCATAGTATTGTAAGAGTGTATGACGAACATAAATGATAGGTCATGAAATTAATGTCATGATATGCGTGTCATGTAGGTCATGGAACAGCCGCCTACGTCTTGGTATATGCCGAAATTGGCATAGTATTGTCACGTGGTCGTGACGTTAAAGAACACAGTAGCAATACTGTTAAACACAAAACTAACTTTTATTGGGTGAACCTGTGCCCACAAAAGAGGCTACACTTATAGCGCAACGATAGCGGCGAACACGGTCGGCGATCGTCGAAAATCTGATCAGCGGGTCAAGCGCGTCGGCTTTTATAGAGCAGTCGTCGAATGTTCCAGACTAATCGTTCGGACCCGCGTGCCTTCCACAAAGTTCTACACCATACGCGTCACGCGATGAAATCAGATAACACAAGGTTCGGCGACAACAGACAGCCGGGTAGAAGCATCGATAACTTTCCAGAAACTTCGGATACATGCAGGCGCGTCCCGCGCTGTGCGATTACATTTGTTAGGCGGCGAAACGTGGTCGCCCGATAAAGATAAGTACACGTGTCAGTATGACAAGTGTGTACGAGGAACATGAATGATATATCACGGCCCTAATATCATGGCATGTGTATCATGTAGGTTGTGAAACAGCCGCCTACGCATTGTTGCTCTCATGGTCGTTTCATTAACTTGGCATGTACCAAAATTGGCATGGTATGAAAAGAGTGTATGACGAACATAAATGATAGGCCATGACATGCGTGTAATGTAGGTCATGAAACAGCCACCTACGTCTTGGTGCTCTCATTGTCGTTTCGTTAACTCGGTAAGCTCCCCGCACTCTGCTTCGCATAACATCGATTTCCACATGGCGTGAAATCTGCCGGCTTTTTACAGTGAAAAAAAAAGCCACTTCTTTATACTGATTTATATATTTCTCTGAAATGGAATATGTTAATCACTATTATGTTAGCGGCTTCTCTGCAGACAAATTTGACAGTCACTTTAGCATACGCTAAAGAGGATGAAGGTAAAAGCCTGTGCGCTCATGACACATTCATTAACTTACATTGACATACTAATTTGAATGCGTTGCTACTTCCTATTACTTGTTTTCTCTTGGCCCATTTCCCCCCTTATTTCTCCTTTTTGTTCTCTTTTTCAGTCGCCTAGACATCGCCACTGGTTCTGCGTGGTTAATGAGACGCTAGAAAGGTCGTGACAAGTCTACGAAGACCATTAAGATACCTACGCAGGTTCACTGAATGATTTTTTTAAATTTTAGCGCTTTAATCGACGAGGGTAGCTACATGGGCTTGTATATACGGTGCCTTCTGCTTTCTTGTAGCGCAGGCAGAATGTGAAAGACACGGAAAGGCGAATTA